>NC_054702.1:35441617-35516617 GCF_016097555.1 Gigantopelta aegis
TGGAAAACAAGCGTTAATAAAACCACAAGGCAGAATAGGGGTTGGAGGGCAGTAAATGAAGAATGTATTGTTGTTTTAAAGATGTTCATAAAGTAGAGCCCTATGTTAAGGAGGAGAATTTTTAATAGAATAGAAACAAGCGTTAACAGAACCACAAGGCAGAATAGGGGTTGGAGGGCAGTAAATGAAGAATGTATTGTTGTTTTAAAGATGTTCATAAAGTAGAGCCCTATGTTAAGGAGGAGAATTTTTAATAGAATAGAAACAAGCGTTAACAGAACCACAAGGCAGAATAGGGGTTGGAGGGCAGTAAATGAAACGAATGTATTGTTGTTTAAAAGATGTTCATAAAGTAGAGCCCTATGTTAAGGAGGAGAATTTTTAATAGAATAGAAACAAGCGTTAACAGAACCACAAGGCAGAATAGGGGTTGGAGGGCAGTAAATGAAGAATGTATTGTTGTTTTAAAGATGTTCATAAAGTAGAGCCCTATGTTAAGGAGGAGAATTTTTAATAGAATAGAAACAAGCGTTAACAGAACCACAAGGCAGAATAGGGGTTGGAGGGCAGTAAATGAAGAATGTATTGTTGTTTTAAAGATGTTCATAAAGTAGAGCCCTATGTTAAGGAGGAGAATTTTAATAGAATAGAACAAGCGTTAACAGAACCACAAGGCAGAATAGGGGTTGGAGGGCAGTAAATGAAGAATGTATTGTTGTTTTAAAGATGTTCATAAAGTAGAGCCCTATGTTAAGGAGGAGAATTTTTAATAGAATAGAAACAAGCGTTAACAGAACCACAAGGCAGAATAGGGGTTGGAGGGCAGTAAATGAAGAATGTATTGTTGTTTAAAGATGTTCATAAAGTAGAGCCCTATGTTAGGTAGGTTCATACCTAGATACCAAAGAAGTGCACTCGATAAGTTTATATGCGGAGTTTCTCCTCTGAAAGTCGATATAATAATACACCGCTGTAAGAAAGGACATGTTTTGGTTGTCTTAACCACATTGAAAACGAATGTCACGTATTGCTTAACTGCCCATTATATACTGACATAACGTTAGAACTACTAACACAGTATAGAACTTTACTTTTTAATTATGATGAATGCACCGACGTGCAGAAATTGTGTTTTGTCTTGTCCTGTCCCGATATTGTAGCTGCCAAAACCTGCCATACCATTCTTAAATATCGAAAATTCCTTTTATATACTATGAGATAATTTGTATATAACATTTTAGCTGTGTACATATCTTTATTGTTTTATTTGTGCTGCCATTGTTTTAACTGTACTATATATGGTTGTTTACTTTATTTGTCTTTTGGATACTTTTAGCGAATAGTCTCTCATAACTCAGTATAGATTTTATAATTTATATTGTTTGTATTTATATGCAAAATTTTATTCTATTGTAATGAGGTGAGATTTTAATAAACTACACCAGGCTCAATAAGTTGCTGTAAGTGGCCAATTTCTTTCTCACCAATAACAACTAGCCATTTAGTCTCTGTCCTAGAAAGACAACATAGATGTGTGCCCAAGACAACGTGTTTAAAACTTAATTGGTTAAAATCAAGGGGAAAAAATTATATTAAGTAAAAGTTGGTATCTTACCTTTTGGTTATGGCTGGATCCTCTTGAAAATGAATGATGAAACCGGCGATTACATCGGAGACTTTATACACCATTGGTGTCAGAACTGCTAGCTTCTGTTACGCTACCTCGATGGCTATGGCGTGTTAAAGATGGTATCTCTTATTAATAATAACAACCATTGTACAAATGTTAAAGAACCAATTATCATGCACATCCTATTAAGACAAGCTGTTGTTGACTCCACATTTTAGACTCCACGTGCAAATGCAGGATTGTTCTAAGGAGAGGGTTTCACGTTTTAAAAGGGCATCCGACATTCAAAGCAAAACAATAATAAAGTGAAAAATCCCCATTCCATGTGTCGGTGGACCTGTACAACTTCAGGGATATATATATATATATATATATATATATATATATATATATATATATATATATATACAGCCGTGTCCGGTGTGCTGGCGCGTCCGGTGATTCGACACACTTGGTATTTTGCTTAAGTACGCTTAGGAAGTTGTCATGTTGTCAATGTTTTTAACAAATTAAAGTTAAATTCATCTTTCAATGGTTAATCAAGTATCAACATATTTATTGTTACGGGTACAATTAAAAATTATTAGAATTATCAACAATTATGTCATAATTTCAAAATAAATCATTCACGTGTTTTCATATATATAAACACGAAGTAGGTTAGCCTTATTGTTATTAAGAATATTAAAACCAGTCTGGAAAAAACCTCCACCTTTCCCGCATTTAAAAAATTATAGTAAACTGTATAATTATTTTTCGGTTATTTTTATTTAAACTGTAGAGGAAAACATAGAAAACTGTAAAGGAAAACACAGAAAAAAAGCAAACACAACGAAAGTTTTAACACCTTGATTGACTGTCATTCCAGTTCACAGTTGTCACATTGTTACAAAATATAAAAGCGAAATACGATTCACGTGTCTGTACAATCTATCCGAGAAAAAAATCTATGTAGGTATGGCAATGAACATGTATGCATCTGCAGTACTGTATCAACCAAGAAAACTATTCCGAAACCGACCATGAGATGGATCATGTGTGATCGTTCATTTTCATAGTAATAAAAAAAAAAAAAAGTGCTAAAATAATCCTGGGACAATATAATAGCGTTTATGGGCTACAAAGTAGGGTCATGGGCGGTCTATAAATAGCGATGTCACCGATCCACATGTACTGCGCCGAATCACCTGACATGCAAATTGTTTTGGATACAAGGGGGTGTCTACAATTATTATGCACAATTTTAAAATGTTTATTTACTACAAATTTTTCCATTTAATAGTAGCAAGAGATCTTTTATATGCACCATCCCACAGACAGGATTGCATATACCACGGCCTTTGAAATATCAGTCGTGATGCACTGGCTTGAACGAGGAATAGCCGAATGGGCCCACCAACGGGATCGATCCTAGAGCTCTCCACCAAATCACATCTTGGCTACGGCCCTATGTCATATGATACACGGTGTCAAAAGCTCCAGAATTGCCTCTGGGGTTTTTTTTCTGGGTTTTTTTTTTTTTTTTTTTGTCTGTAGCTTACGGTGATTGTATGTGTAATATGATAGGAGTGTTACAATTAATTATGTTCCGTCTAAAGCAAGCTGTTACTTACACTTGTCGTTGATACCCTATACCGTACTGACCTTAATTTCACGAGGGACGAAGAGGATCTGTCACATCTGGTTAGAGAGTAAAACAAGACTGTTACATTTATACAAAAACACCGGCCTCGGTGGCGTCGTGGTTAGACCATCGGTCTACAGGCTGGTAGGTACTGGGTTCGGATCACAGTCGAGGCATGGTATTTTTAATCCAGATACCGACTCCAAACCCTGAGTGAGTGCTCCGCAAGGCTCAATGGATAGGTGTAAACCACTTGCACTGGCCAGTGATCCATAACTGGTTCAACAAAGGCCATGGTTTGTGCTATCCTGCCTGTGGGAAGCGCAAATAAAAGACCCCTTGCTGCCTGTCGTAAAAGAGTAGCTATGTGGCGACAGCGGGTTTCCTCTAAAAACAGTGTCAGAATGACCATATGTTTGACATCCAATAGCCGATGATAAGATAAAACAAAAATCAATGTGCTCTAGTGGCGTCGTTAAATAAAACTAACTTTACTTTACTTTTACTTTCCCTTCTGGAAGTTTGTGACATTCGGCCACATATCACTGGGGCCCCCATTTCTGGATCCCCCACTGTGCGTGGTCGACATCCACACTTTAATTGAAAATGTGTCGGTTTGTTTTGTTTTTATTGTTGTTTGTTTTTGTTAAAATTACTGTTAAGAGGGCCACTACAATATGTTGCATACAAGTTGGACACAGTCAACAGAAAATCACGCGACACTTTAATGTCAGTCAGAGTGTGACAGGCCAAGCACACCAGCTTCTGTAGTATAGTGATTAAGCCATCGGACATAAGGCTGGTAGATACTGGGTTCGCATCTCGGTACCGGCTCCCACCCAGAACGAGTTTTAACGACTCAATGGGTAGGTGTAAGACCGCTACACACTCTTCTCTCACAACTAACCACTATCGCACTGCACTGGACAGACAGCCCAGATAGGATTCATGCAACGGGAAATGTTATGCCCTTTGATGTTTTCCATCTTACTTAATGGTTTTTTAATCAGTTTTATAGCTAATAGTGCTGTTACTTGAGTATCAATTTTGTTTTTGTTGATGTACGCTGATGGTTTAGTTTTATTCTCTGAAACTGTAGAAGGTTTACAAAATATGTTGGATAATTTATATTTGTATGCAACGAAATGGAAACTGACTGAAGACAGATAACACGCATGTACCGTATTTCCTCTAATAAGTAACCGGGCGCTTATTCATTTCAAAATGGTCGCAGACTCGGCGTTTATTGGAGATCCGGTCTTTATTTTTTCAAACAAATTTTAAAAATTAAAGCTAAAAATTACAAGCATACAATTTTATTTATTTATTAAACTTTAATTTCGAATTGTAACTAAACTTTAAAATTAACAAAACAATGAACAAATTAATATTATTTGTCTACGTAAAGTGCCTAAATTTTGCCAGGGAGTAATCAGTTTTCGTCTGTCTTACCCGGTGTTTATTGGAAGCGGGCGATTTTTGAGGCCCGGTGCTTATTAGAGGAAATACGGTAACTGTTTTTAGAAACGGAGAAGAGTAAAGTCATTTGAGTGGTGGAAGTACAATAATAATTTGATTTGTCCCTAAATGTACTTTATTCAACCATCTTCATAACCACCACACTCCATTTATTAATGACATTTTGTAAAAATAATTGAATTATGGCAATGGTCCACAATTCAAAAACTATAATTGCCGAGAGGGATGACATGAATTTCACTCCATCATGGTTCAGTTAAGGTGATGCGATAGCTAGATTTGGTTTTCAACAATTAATGTAATTTTTATTTATTTTCAATTTTTAGACAAATATGGTCCTTAAATCCGTGACAGTATGCCTTTAAAGATCAGTTTTTCTATTTAGGAATAAATTTTCAATATAACAATAAGTTTAGTTATCTTCAAAAACATTTAGCAGATCAAGTCCGAAATGCCTTATTTGCTCTCTATTCTAGGTGTAAAACGTTGAGTATGAATTGTAAAACAATGTTAGACTTGTTTGACACGTATGTCTGCAGTATCTTATGTTATGCATTACCCATATGGGCTCAAATATACGGGGTAATATTTTTTCGATCTCTGCACAGTGTGCAGATTGCTTCTACAGTCACTGATTGGCTGGCTTTAAAAAGACAAGATTTGATTGGCAATTACATACTGCCGGGACTTCATTCATGATTCCATTTATCGGTCAAACTATTACTACGAACTTCAAATATTTTTATACGATACGAACATTTACGGAATTAAAAATCAAAATATATGTAAAAAAATTTAAAAATATTTTTTTTTATTATTTTGACTGGGTTTTTTTTGGAACTATTCTTTGGTGGATACTGTTGGGTGTGCACCTGTAACGGCGCGTATGAATATATTGTTATGGCTGGTAGAGCTTGTTAGTTGTTACATCAGCGAGAACGTAAATATACTTTTAAAATCGTTAAAGATTGACAATGGGTAATAAAGAGAATAACCAACTCACTACGAGGAATTACGGATTATCTGTCCCTCGTGAATTAATGCTGTAAAACCCTCGCCAGAGGCTCGGGTTTACAACATTAATTCACTCGGGACAGATAATCCGTAATTCCTCGTAGCTCGTTAGTTATTCTCTAAAAGCCCACGTTAAAGGGACATACCCTAGTTTTCAATCTAATTAAAATTAGCTCCACTATTACATGTGGATCTAACACCAGCCAGTTGGAGCTCATGTCCACCAATCAAAACTTTACTTGCAGAATTATGCCAGTGATTTAAAAATAATTTGAAAACATTCCGAATTATCCTGAGGCTATACGACATGTTTCGTGTGAATTACGAATGCCTTAAAACATGTTTTATTTTATAAAATAAATAATTTGTAATGTAAAACTGAAGACTGATTTAGTTTGGGGTTTTTTATAAATAAATAAATAATTTTTAATGTAAAATTAAAGACTGATAACCCACCCCGTACGTGTTGGTATGGTTCGCTGTACTGCGGCCACTAAAATAGACTCGCCCGATATTTTTAGAATTTGCATGCTCCTAAATAACGTTATAAAAGGCGAAGTGTGATTGGTCAATATTTAAATTATTATTTACAGCCGAAATGTTACCTGGACATTGGGGACTACGCAGTGTTGTTAGCAATTCGATTAAAATTAGTTCTACTGGTCTAAATAAGGCATTCGTAATTTACATGAAACATATTGTATACCCTCAGGATAATTCGGAATGTTTTCAAATTATTCTTAAATCACTGGCAGGATTCTGCAAGTAAGGTTTTGATTGGTGGACATGAGCTCCAACTGGCTGGTGTTAGATCCACATGTAATAGTGGAGCTAATTTTAATTAGATTGCCTAGTTTTTAAACACTAAGGCACATGTTTTTACTATTATAGCCGTTTTTGATAACTGAAATCATACTTTACTTAGATTTTATTGGTTAGATTATCTATTTCCGTACATTCAGAGTGTTTTTGGTCATCCTGGTGTTTTTAATATCACAAAATGCATTTCTCATTTTTTGAAAACGCACGCGCGTCTGAGAGGTAACATTTATGGCGTCGAGTTTTAGTCTATTTTTAGAGAGTATTTGACCATTTCAAAGTCACAGACTCAGTTTTCACTCAGTTGTAACTTTACCCAAATGTGTTGCAGGTTTGTAGATTAACTAAACTTAGTGTTAATTTCCATGGGCTGAAACTAGGATCTGTCCCTTTAAACCTATTACAAATTGCCTATCTCAGACGTTCAGTTGCAGCTATGTATGATAATGCACAAATAAACGTTACACAAAACCCAACCCAGTGTATATATGTGCACAGTCCTGCATTTAGTCTGACAGTTACATAAAAAATATATATTTGTACGTGACCGAGGACTTTGTACGTGACCGCGTGGTTTGTACATGACTTTGGTTGTCATTGAGCAATGTAGCCAACACAGCTGCTGTACCACATGGAAACTGAAACCAAATTGTAGCAATGGCGTTGTGCATGTATTTTCATTGCATCGATCCGTAATGTTTTAATACAACGTCCATAGCATAATAATGTTAAAGGGACATTCCTGAGTTTGCTGCATTGTAAGATGGTTCCGAAAAATAAAATATTTGTACGATTAAACTTACATATTAAATATATTTTCTTGTTTAGAATATCGGTGTCTATATATTCAATGTGTTTCTGATCGTCTTAATATTTGTAAAAAGCCCAAACTGGATTTTGTCTTCAAATAATTTCGTACGTACGAAAATATATATTTTAGGAAATAAAATGAAATTTAACCTAGTACAAGTAGTAAAACGATCAGAAACACGTTTAATATACAGCCACTAATATTTTATGCAGAAAAATATATTTGATATGTAATTACAATCGTTAAAAAGTATCTGTTAGTCGATAACATCTTTAAAATTGCAGCAAACTCAGGAATGTCCCTTTAAGGGTATGTGCATGCGTTTTGCGATACGTATTGCAATACATTTTGAAATGTGTGAATGAGTGAAAAGAACAGCTTGTGTGAATGATACATAGAGAATACTACGAGTGGTCATTAGATATGTATTGTCTCAAGGGGCGGGACGTAGCCCAGTGGTAAAGCGCTCGCTTGATGCACGGTCGGTTTGGGATCGATCTCCGTCGGTGGGCCCATTGGGCTATTTCTAGTTCCAGCCAGTGCACCACGACTGGTATATCAAATGGCCGTGGTATGTGCTATTCTGTCTGTGGGATGATGCATATAAAAGATCTCTTGCTGCTAATTGAAAAAGAGTAGCCCATGGCGTGGCGACAGCGGGTTTCCTCCCTCAGTATCTGTGTGGTCCTTAACCATATGTCCGACGCCATATAACCGTAAATAAAATGTGTTGAGTGCGTCGTTAAATAAAACGTCCTTCCTTCTATTTATCTCACAGCGAGTTGTTTTAAAACGTATCTAACGAGCGAAAGACAGTTGGATACGTTTTTAAACAACGAGTTGTAAAATGAATGGTATCTAACGGACATGAATATTTTTTTATTCAAGTTAAATAATAATGCGATTTGTTTCTGTACACTGGCTCCCCAAAAGTGTTATTGTAATAGTAATGTAAGCGTAATGCAAAACGGCAGCCAGTCTTAATGTGGATAGCAGACGTTTCGTCCCCGGGCCAGTTCGCCACAAATCAGTTCGACCCCACTACATACATATAATGAAATAGTGCATATATGGCAATGTACCTACATAAAAATAACATTGGTCCCAAGTTTGTTTGTCACTTTATTGCTAATGTGTAGTTGTGAGTCTTAAACTATAATAGAATATTTGCTAATAAAGTGGAGGGTTTTGTGTGAATTTGTTGATGATTTTTGGTGTGTAGGTGTGTGTGTGTGTGTGTGTGGGGGGGGGGGGGGGGGGGGGGGGTCGTTTTGCAATATATGTCAAACATGACATTTTTCGCACTGTTAAAAATTACTTTTATGAAAATGACGTTTTCGCGCGCCTTAAACTATTGTTTTCAAAAGGGCGTTCGCGCAACAAAAAATGAAAATATCAGAAAATTCCGGAAAAATATTTCCATTAGGTTGGTCGCCCTGTGTTGTATTCTATTTCTTACATATCCTGAAACAAAACAGTTTTAAAATAAATTGAAATGCCTTTTCCAACGAAAACCTATTTACGGCCCTGGCGCTTTTAGTTAACTTGTGCGTCACAGACAAGTCAATTTCAGGTTGTCTTGTACATCACAGTTTGACCGATTCGAACGTGATTTTTGTCATCATCTAGGATAAGCCAGTCGTATGTCTTTAAAATGTTGACACACGTATAAGTGTTAACAGGTTTGTGTTATCAAAAATAACAAATGATGTTCTCAACAACGCTCCCCATCCCGAGTCAGGCCCCCCGATCTTATCGGAGGTCGAAATCTGGATGGGGGTGTTCGAAATCTTAGTGGTATATGAGTATGTTAAACTAGTTATCTATCTATCTCAACAACGGGTGTCTAAAATCATTTAATTTAAAATACGATAAACTCTATTTACGCGATCATCTGTCTTAATATGTATTAACCACTTATAACTCGTTTTTTCCGCATTCAGACTTGGTGAATTAATACATTTTGAGATGCCAATGCCGTAAGAAAGTTAAAAAATTTGCTACTTGTGTAAGAGGTTTTATGACTTAGAAATGTTGGAGTGGCTTTTGTAAAAAAAATTGTTCGTTCATTTTCATTATATATATATTTACCAATGGGTTTTAGATTTCAAATACATTTTTAAAATTTCATTTTCAGATTCACAGATGAAAATAATAGAATATTTACAGCAGTGAGCATCATGTTGCACAACCGACACTGTGTAAGGATGCTTTAAAAAAAACAAAAAAAAACAAAAAAAAAACAAACAAACAACAACAACAACAAACAAATTTGTTTTGTTGCTGTTGAAGTTATTTTTAGGCGACAATACCGTATATTATTTGTTCTGGAGTAGTAATCTCTCTCTCTCTCTCTCTCTCTCTCTCTCTCTCTCTCTCTCTCTCTCTCTCTCTCTCTCTCTCTCTCTCTCTCTCTCTCTCTCTCTCTCTCTCCTAGGTTTTAGTCATGCACAGGGGCGGGACGTAGCCCAGTTGTACAGCGCTCGCTTGATGCATAGTCGGTTTGGGATCGATCCCCGTCAGTGGGCCCATTTGGCTATTTCTCGCTCCAGCCAGTGCACCACGACTGATACATCAAAGGCCGTGGTATGTGGGATGGTGCATATAAAAGATCCCTTGCTGCTAATCGAAAAGAGTAGCCCATGAAATGGCGACAGCGGGTTTCCTCTCTCAATATCTGTGTGGTCCTTAACCATATGTCCGACGCCATATAACCGTAAATAAAATGTGTTGAATGCGTCGTTAAATATAACATTTTCTTCCTTCCTTCAGTCATGTACAGACCGGTAGATTCAAAACAATATTACAAGTCCATTAATATCGATCAAAATGTGCCTCTTATAATCGTCATGTGGTGTCAGAGAGATATATATTGTGGCTGGCACATCTCAGTTTGTTTATTTTAAGCTAAATCACGTATCCTATTTACTTAAACACACGCGCGTCAAACATTGGTTTTCTTGTAATTGTGTGGCGGGGGGCGAGACGTAGCCCAGTGGTAAAGCGCTCGCTTGATGCGTGATCGGTTTGGGATCGATCCCCGCAGTGGGCCCATTGGGCTATTTCTCGCTCCAGCCAGTGCACCACGACTGGTACATGCCGTGGTATGTGCTATCCTGTCTATGGGATGGTGCATATAAAAGATCCCTTGCTGCTTATCGAAAAGAGTAGCCCATGAAGTTGCGACAGCGGATTTCCTCCCTCAATATCTGTGTGGTCCTTAACCATATGTCCGACGCCATATAACCGTTAATAAAATGTGTTGAGTGCGTCGTTAAATAAACCATTTCCTTCATTCTTGTAATGGTAGACTCGGTGGGTTGTTTCAGGCCAAGCTATATAAAAAGGTTTGTTTTCTGTTTAAATGCATTCTTTTTTCAAAACCTAATTTAATATTGTTTTATACACCATCACAACAAACATAATTTTTTTAACAAAACTAAATATGTATAACTGAAAAATCACTTTCTTTTTATCTACATGAAGCTTTTAGAAATAATAATAATAAAGAACTGCACTAAAGTTTTCAATCACAAAATCCACAAGTATCTCTCTAAAACTTAACGCTTTGTTGAAATAATGCAATCAAATACAGTTCCCAGTTCTTCAATGAGGAAAAAAAACCCTCATATTCTCTAAGTACAATATTGGAATCTCTATTACAAATACATTAAACAAAAACTTTTAAGAGGCAGGATTTACCTCGGTCGGTTGAGTGCTCGTTTGAGGTGCTTGCGTCGAAGGATCGAACCACCTTAGTGGATCCATTGAACTGATTGAATTTTTTCTCGGTGGATCCATTGAACCGACTGAGTTTTTTTCTCGTTACAACCAGTGCACCACAACTGGACGAAGACCGTGGTATGTGCTTTGTTGTCTGAGGGGAATGCATATAAAAGATTCCTCGCTGCATTAGGAAAAATGTAGCGGGTTTCCTCTGATGACTGCGTGTCAGAATTATCAAATGTTTGATATCCAACAGCCGATGATTAATTAATCTATTTGCTAAACAAAACAAACAAACAAACTTTCAAATAAAATGACGTAGGACTTTTCTCTGTGAATAACGCTGAAGGAAAGAAAGAAAAATGTTTTATTTAACGACGCACTCAACACATTTTATTTACGGTTATATGGCGTCAGACAGATTTTGAGAGGAAACCCGCTGTCGCCACTACATGGGCTACTCTTTCCGACTAGCAGCAAGGGATCTTTTATTTGCGCTTCCCACAGGCAGGACAGCACAAACCATGGTCTTTGTTGGACCAGTTATGGATCACTGGTCGGTGCAAGTGGTTTACACCTACCCATTGAGCCTTTCGGAGCACTCACTCAGGGTTTGGAGTCGGTATTTGGATTAAAAATCCCATGACTCGACTGGGATCCCCATGCCGTGACGTCACGATATCAAGGTCAAGAACGTTTAGTGCACAAAGGTCATTCTGTCACACACGACAGCATTTCACCAACCAAACACTAATTTATGGATGGATGCAAGCATGTATGAATAACTGGTTGGATGGATGATAATACGTCTGCTTCTTGCCCACCCAACCATATCCCTCCCTCTGTCTATCTACCCCCCCCCCTCTCTCTCTCTCTCTCTCTCTCTCTCTCTCATTTCGTGAAAGGGGGCAATCCAATGGGGTTTTTTAAAAGCCAGATATTTTTTTTAAAAGGTACTTGAATATATGGGGGGGGGGGGGGGGCGATTGACGTATAACCCTCCCATGTTTACATGTTGTCAGGGAGAGCTAGAGGTGGATGTAAATAATTAATCCATAATTGACGACCAAATGCAGCCAGTTCTCGTAACATTTAATTACTTTTAATCACACTGGGATTTTTTTCCACACTATATCTCCTGGCCAATTCTGAAAAGAATTAACGTCTAATAGTGACCCGTTTATAGCAGGATAATAAGGCTTCATGTTGTGTCTTGTCAAAAACTTAATAATCTTAATCCCGTCTTTTCTGTGGAGAGCCCATTCCATTTGTACGACGACGACGTTAACTGTACTGAAAAACCTATCTCCACCCAGAAGAGCTCTTGTTTCGTACCCCTCTATATCCATTTTGATAACAACTTTGGTAAAGTTAAAAATAGACAGCAGGTCGTCCAAGGGAATTGCTTGGGCAACTTCCGCATTGTGCGCTGACGTCATTTCCTTTAACCACGCTGTGTCCCGAAACCGACCCTGAACCTTTTGTCGGATATGGCGTTGTGGATGACGTATGCCTCGTTCTGGAACTGTCCCTCTCGGATCGACTTACAGAGACGTCTGACGTTGCCTAGCAACGGGTCTATGAGAACGACGCGTCGTCCCATTTTCGCGATCGTCAATCCGTACACGCCAACATTGGCGCCGATATCGACGAAATCGGCATCGGCGTGTTTCGTCATAAATTCATACGTCATCTGGACTAGATCTCCCTCCCAGATTCCTCGTTCTATTATGTCTCTCGACACCCACACATCCTGGGCTTTAGGATATATAAATATCGGCGTATCACCTGCTGGAGACTTCAGCGTAGCTTTCTTGAAATCACCAGTGTCTAAATCGCAGACGCCATTTTGGATTCGCCATGACGTTGAGGTTCTTGTTAACACTGTCGCTGTGCGCGCATAAGACAGGTGTAGAAGTGTTTTCCATGGCCTAACATTTCGAGGAGAAACTGTAGGAAAACATTCTTGACATGATGTAACATTTGGTTTGCTAAAAGGCAGCAACAGCGTTTCGCGTATTAACAACTTTTCGATAAACCGTGATAGCTCCAACGAAATATGAAGATAATTTTTCAGATTTATGGCGTAAACGAAAAACAACATTGTGATGGAAATCCATAGTAACAGAATAACAAGAATAAGTCGTACTTTAAATTTAACACGAACCATTGATGATTTTTTTATGGAAAATGTTGAAGTTCTTTCGGTATTTGTTGATTTGTTTGTTCCTCCTTTTTTCGTCTTTTTGTTCCTCTTTCCTTAATTTCTTTCTGTTTTTTAATAAATTTGTCCAGTATTCAGTTTCGAAAAGAAAAATAATAAATTAAAAAAAAAAAATTTTTTTTTCTCAGAATTATGGACCGTACCCATAATTCAATTTTTTTTTTATAAAATATCAAAAATAAAGTTGATATGGTGGTTATGTAGATGTTACTTCCCGAAAACACACAACTGGACTCGGTGAAGAGAGTTTAACAGGGTTCTTTATTCCAAAGAATTTAAATAGATAGTCAAACAAACCCTATAAGCAAAAATAGCATTATTAAAATACATTCACAACTATACATAAACAGTCATAAAACACCATATAAAAACACATTAAAATATATATAAATACACTCTGCAGTCTAGTTATTATCTACAGATAATAGCAAATCGCTTAAACAAAAGATATACAACCATACACTGAGCAATATTTAAGATCGCTACAGTAAGCATCAACTATACATAATACACATACCGAATTACCGTACGTTAAACGACTGAACATTAATCAATCACAGATAATCTTAAATCATTATTTACAGCAAACAATTACACATATGGCGATATATAGTATAATAAAATAAAAGTAAGATACACAAAACATTATCCTCAGGTGATACGGTTACCTAGACACTGAAATACCAATACCTTTAGCTGTGGGCTTTAGGGCGGTAACACCAAAAACCGTCAAAACGTCTACAAGAAACAAGTAAAATAAAACTAATACCATTCTAATTTATTATACACACATACACAATATTCACATACATTTCTAAAACAATAACTCATTTAATTATGGCTTGGCTATAGGAATATTCATTTGTTGTAATGTAAGTGCCACGCCCAAATTCTAACACTTACATTAATTCAGTTTATTCGTTTATCAAAGTAAATGTTAATTGAAGTAGTTATTTATTTAAACCTTATTTGTAATTTATAATTTATAAACTGTACTTTATGTATGTTAGTAAAATAGTAAAGTGAATTAGAAAAGTAGAAATATGTTAATTGAAGTAGTTATTTATTTAAACCTTATTTGTAATTTATAATTTATAAACTGTACTTTATGTATGTTAGTAAAATAGTAAAGTGAATTAGAAAAGTAGAAATATAACTCACCAATTATTCCAGTGTAAGATTAAGCAGATGAGTGCCTGGCCTGTGCAGCTCGTGACAGGTAAAGGAATGTCAGGTGAGTGACAATGAATAGCCACCAACTGGGTCAAACACAGCTGGCCAGTCTATTGGTTGATCGTCACTGTCCCTGGTCAGAGGTCAGAGGTCAGATGTAAAGACAGGTAAATGCATGTCCCTACAACTCCTAGCCAAAGGTTTAGGTGCATGTGCGTTGTGCATAATAAAATCATTAAAACAATAAAACCTACATGGTTACATAGATGGTTCAATAAAGTACTTTTAGGTACAAATCAAATGTATATATTGTCAGATAATATTTTGTTGGGTCAGTAATTAGGTAAACCATCTGTGACAGAGCGCATTTAATATCAACATTTTCACAAATATACAAGAAGTATTATGAAAAAAATGCCTACTTTAAAAAAAAAATCAGACCTTTTGAGTATGCAAATTTGAATAAATACGAAAAAAAATTTAACACATTATATACTGAATGTGAACTCCAGTCACATTTATAAAATGTTTTTGTTTTCAAAGATCACATTGTTTTACAATATAGGACATCAAGCAAAGACAAACTGATCAAAGAATACTGTAGTGTTCTTTTATTTAGCACATCCCACAAGCATTCACAGTAATTTCTGACAGTTTTGTCACACTCGAGGACATTATTTTTAAAATTTAAATATTATACGTGGAAAGGTTGTCAACTATAAGTCTATTTTTATTAACATACATGCATATAACATCTATTATTTGACCACAATCCATTGTACTTTGTAATATGTTGCTCCTTTGCACTGTCTTAAAGTTTGAGTGTAAATTGTAAAACAATGTTACACTTGTTCGATACGTATGTCAGCAGTATCTTATGTTATGCATGTGAAGTATGGGGTTTTAATAAAGGTAGTGAGGTAGAAAGGATGCATTTAGAATTTTGTAAAAGGTTATTAGGTGTCAAGAAATCTACTTGTAATATAATGGTATATTTTGAACTTGGAAGAATTCCAATGGAATATATATGTCTGTTTCGCATGGTAAAATACTGGAGCAAAAAAAATAAACTGTATTTCTTAAAGCCGCACACCCTAGTTCCATCCAGCGAAAATAAATTATAATTTGGTTAATCTACAAACCTGTAACACACTTAGATCACGTTTTTATCAAATGGAGTGAAAAAGCAGGTTTTATATCGATAAATACCATGGGAATCCCCATGTCCCAATTGCTTGAAATAATTTTGAAAGTTAGTATTCTGATGTCACCGGTAGATGTCGCTCGAAGCACAACAATGCCTACCTCACGACAAATTTCACAGAGTGCGCACAGACTTTGGGTGCGTTCCTTTCACCTCTCCTGGACATGTTCCAACTGTTCTGTCCTGGTTGTATCCCCTCTCCAGATATCGTAGGACTTAGCAAAATTATTGGTTTTAAGGGTTTGTAACGTTTTGTATTGAGATACTTACTTGTCTGAACTTTATTGTTACTGAAAATGTTTACGAATTGTGAAGAAAAATCTCACAAATGAACAACAACAAATCGGATGTTGATTGCGCTAACCGTGCACGAGAAAACAAACCGAACCAAAATGATAACGGTCACGTGGTATACCAACGTCTGTGACATTGAAATGGAAATATCCCGTCTAAAAATATATTAGACCTTGTCTGCTCAACGGTTTTTTCTCAAACGTGCGTCCGTTTTTCAGAAATACAAAAAATGCATTTTGTGGTATTACAAACACCAGGATTACCAGGATTACCAAATAACACTTCAGGTGAATGAAAATGTATATTCTAAATAATAAACGGTAAGTAAAGTGCAATTTTATTTGTGAAAAAAATGTGTTTAATAGCGAAAAACAACGCCGTAATGGTTAACAACTAGCCGTAACTAGGGTGTGTCCCTTTAAAGAAGCATAAAAAGTACTGTTGGATCTTTCTGAGGGAAATTCTTTTCAAAAGTTTAATTGAGTAACCTTTTAAAAAAATAAACTTATGCTATTAGGTTTCGGCGATTTGTGGGGAAGTCAACTATTTATCTATGAAAAATATAGGGGTTTTTTCCCATTAATTAAAACCCGTATTTTTTATCAGGCGAAGTTGAATTTAATTCATTAAATACTTCACCAAAGTGTATTTTATATAAGCATGTTGTTGATAAGCAGTGTTTACAGTACTATTTACAAAACTATATTCCTAAATAAAAGCGCATATTGCTAACTAAAGATTATCAGCACACGATTTGGTTCTGGAAACGGGAAAGTATAGAAATATAGAAACAACAGAAAGAACTTGTATTTATTGTAATGTGAATAAAGTTGAGGACCAATACCATTTTTGTTAGAATGTCCTAGATATGACACCGTAAGAAGTAAATATATCAAAACGTTTTACAGGAAAAGACAATCAGCCTATAAAGGTGTCTTGTTTACTAAGTGTTAAAAGTTAAATAATTAAATCAACTTAGTAAATATATATTTGAATGTTATAAGATACGATCCACGCTATGATAGTATGATTGGTCAGAATGATTAAATGTAGATATATGTATGTATATATGCATATACGTATTATAGGTACACTAAACCAAATAATTTCCGGCTGGGTCAAAGTTGGATGTGCACCGAACTTTTGATAGTCCTCTGATTGGTTATAAATGTGTGTTGGTTGTAAAAAAAATTAGTTTCATCTGGGCTAAACATGTATGCAATTTTATTTAATCTAGGACCACTGTGATACCTGTAAAAAAAACAGTACTAATTTTTTTTGCGAAACTAGGGGTTTTGTAGAAACATCTGGATATACCGAAAATGAGCCATAAAAGGTACCGTACTATTTTCTGCAGTTAATACTTTGAGGTAGGGGTTGTAGTACTAATATTTATAGGTCGTAGTTCGGTTGATATATTGCATATAGTGTTTTTAAACACAAACGTTAACTTGGTACAGTCCAACCCTTATAATGTATTCTGCTGCACTACACTATATTGTACAGTCATTGTATGTAAGGTATGTTTCTGCCGGCCTTTATTTCGAGTCTCCCCTGGGTTGTCATGCCACGAGCTGAACAGTTCAGGCCCTTCTAAGGGGGCTCTATGGGGAACCTAGGGAGACAACTCAACGCCATCTAGGTCCCCCTAAGGAGCTACTCTCTGCTAGTAATCTTCTAAAACTATACGTAGCTCCCTTCAATACTTTTTGCGGACCGTTCAAAATTGCGCCTAACTTCCTTCTAAAAAAATGCGCACTAATTCTCCTTGGCTTAATCCTACGGGACTTTCCAAATTTCATAGCACCATACCCCTACACCTGTTACCGGCCCCGGTCTGACTGCTGGTGCTCCCTTGCACCTTCCAGTGCAGGCGGTCCCCCCTCCAACCCACCCCTCCCCTTTCCTGTTCTGGACGGAGGAACCGGCAGAGTCCGGCACCTGTGCCCAGGACAGGCGTACGCTACAACAGCTTATTCTGAATGTGCACGTTAAACACTCTGACCTGACCTGTAAGGTATGTATTTTTTGTACCTATGAGCTGTAAAGCTCTAGGTAAATAAAGAATTGAATTGACTAATGTATAATGTTCTGGTTAAATACAACGGTAAAACATGCTATACTAGCTCACCATACACCCGTGTTTTGTTAGTCAATATTACCCTTTTCTTTAAAATTGTCATAAATCCGAGATGGTAATATTAGAATCTAAACATTTTAACAAAATATATTAAATACATATCCATTGAAATAAACATAGTATGGAAAATGTCTGAGATTTTAAATCTTTTTAAATTAATGTGTCTATATACAGATATGATATTATAAACAAAGCAAAAATATTATAATGTAATTATATCGTTACAAAATAATGTAGCTGAAACGTTACAATAACTCAAAACTGAAAAACCGAAGTTAAACCTGTTAAAAATTGCCTCTCTCAGACGTTCAGTCGTGACACTTGCAAATATACTGAGAGGCATAAACAACGCAATGGGTATTTCGCTGATATTCTCTTATAGAAATATTATGTCACCTATATTAGGCATGCAGACAAATGAAATATTGGTAACAACTGTAACTGAAAGAAGATATTGTTCAAATCGGGATTTTGTTCAATAAAATGTGGTTTAAAAAAACAAAAAACAACAACACAACTGGGTTTTCTGGCAATAAAACAGCAATTTTTTAACATTACTTACCATGGCATATTGAAAAAAAGAAGACAGAAAACATAAAAATGGTTGCTTTTATAGGGAGATGAGAGCAGGCAATGCACATGCAAAAAGATGTTCAGATGCAATGCTGTGTTGTTGTAATAAACATACCTGTTATGCTTTTTGCTGAAAACTCATTTTATTAAACAAAATTCTGATTTGAAGAAAATCCTCTTTCACTTACAATTATTACCAATATGTTATTTGTCCGCATACTTGATATATGTGATTTGACATTTCTATAACAGATTATTCAGTGAAATACCCATTGCGTTATTTATGCCTCTCAGTATATGTATGGTAATGTACCAATAAACGTTACACAAACCCCAACCCAGTATATATATATATATGTGCACAGTCCTGCATTTAGTCTGACAGTTACATAAAACAATTATTTTTACGTGACCGAGGGATTTGTACGTGACCGAGGGCTTTGTACGTGACCGCGTGGTTTATACATGACTTTGGATGTCATTGAGCGATGTAGCCAACACAGCTGCTATACCACATACAAACTGAAACCAAATTGTAACAATGACGTTGTGCATCGATCCGTAATGCTTTAATACAATGTTCAAAGCATAATAATGTTAAAGAGACATACCCTAGATAAAACTCGACTCCATAACTGTTAATTCTCAGACGCAGGTGCGTTTTTAAAAATACGAGAAACGCATTTTGTGATATTAAAAACACCAGGATGACCAAAAACACTTCGAATGTACGGGAATGGATAATCTAAACAATAAAATCTAAATAATGTCTGACTGCAGTTATCAAACACGGCTCTAATAGTATAAAATATGCTGTAGTGTTTAAAAACTACGGCATGTCCCTTTAAGGGTTGGTTATTGCCAGTATTTTTCGTATTGCGATACGTATTGCAATACATTTTGAAATGTGTGAATGAGTGAAAAGAACAGCTTGTGTGAATGATACATAGAGAATACTACGAGTGGTCATTAGATATGTATTGTCTCAAGGGGCGGGACGTAGCCCAGTGGTAAAGCGCTCGCTTGATGCACGATCGGTCTATTTCTCGTTCCAGTCAGTGCACCACGACTGGTATATCAAATGGCCGTGGTATGTGCTATCCTGTTTGAAAAAGAGTAGCCCATGAAGTGGCGACAGCGGGTTTCCTCTCTCAATATCTGTGTGGTCCTTAATCATATGCCCGACGTTATATGACCGTAAATAAAATGTGATGAGTGCGTCGTTAAATAAAACATTTCCTTCCTTCCTTCAGTCAGTCATGCACAGACTGGTAGATTCAAAAAGATATTACAAGTCCATTAATATCCATCAAAACGTGTCAGAGAGATATATATTGTGGCTGGCACATCTCAGTTTGTTTATTTTAAGCTAAATCACGTATCCTATTTACTTAAACACACGCGCGTCAAACATCGGTTTTCTTGTAATGTTAGACTCGATGGGTTCTTTCAGGCCAAGCTATGTAAAGAAAAGAAAAAGGGTTTTATAATAATAATGAATTGCACTAAAGTTTTCAATCACAAAATCCACAATTATCTCTCCAACACTTAACGCTTTGTTGAAATAATGCAACCAAATACAGTTCCCAGGTCTCCAATGACAATGAAAAAAACAAACCCTCATACTCTCTAAGTACAATATTGGAATCTCAGTCACAAATATATAAAACAAAATAAGGGGCAAGAGTTACCTCGGTCGGTTGAGTGCTCGCTTGATGTGCTTGCGTCGAAGGATCGAACCACCTCAGTGGATCTATTCAACTGAGTTTTTTCTCGGTGGATCCATTGAACTGATTGAGGGTTTTTTTCTCGTTCCAACCAGTGCACCACAACTGGACAAATACCGTGGTATGTGCTTTTTTGTCTGTGGGAAAATGCATATAAAAGATTCCTTGCTGCATTAGACAAAATGTAGCGGGTTTCCTCTGATGACTGCGTGTCAGAATTACCAAATGTTTGATATCCAACAGCCGATGATTAATTAATCTATTTGCTAAACAAAACAAACAAACAAACTTTGAATAACGCTGAAGGAATGCTGATGGTTCAAAAGAACGGGTTTTATATATGGATGGTGTCCCAACCCACGCCAACCACAGCATACCCACACTAAGGTTAATACCTTATACAGGGTTCTTACACTTGAACAAAAAAAATCAAGGACATTCCAGGATTTCTAGGACACATCCTGCGTTTTATTCCCTGACGTCACACACCACGTTATTTCAAACACCGTTGCCAAGGCTGACATGTGGTTTTCAAATCCTCCTGTCAGGTATGTAGGTCAGCTTCCCCATGCCGTGACGTCACGATATCAAGCTTAAGGACGTTTAGTGCACAAAGGTCATTCTGTCACACACGGCAGCATTTCATCAACCAAACACTAATTTATGGATGGATAAATGAATGGATGCAAGCATGTATGAATAACTGGTTGGATGGATGATAATAAGTCTGCTTCTTGCCCACCCAACCATATCCCTCCCTCCCTCTCTCTGCCCCCCCCCCCACTCTCTCGCTCTCTCTCTCTCTCTCTCTCGCTCTCTCTCTCTCTCTCTCTCTCTCTCTCTCTCTCTCTCTCTCTCTCTCTCTACGTTCCTCCCTCTTTATCTCTCCACCGGTGTAGCCAGGGATGGTCATGTCACCCTCCCAGTCACACCTGCCCCCTCCTCACCACCACCACCTGTTATATTTTCTGTCGCTCCATAGTACTACTGATATACAGTGTGGTTAAACGCCCCACCCCACCCCATAAAATGCTTCCTAAGCCAATCTCTCTCTCTCTCTCTCTCTCTCTCTCTCTCTCTCTCTCTCTCTCTCTCTCTCTCTCTCTCTCTACGTTCCTCCCTCTTTATCTCTCCACCGGTGTAGCCAGGGATGGTCATGTCACCCTCCCAGTCACACCTGCCCCCTCCTCACCACCACCACCTGTTATATTTTCTGTCGCTCCATAGTACTACTGATATACAGTGTGGTTAAACGCCCCACCCCACCCCATAAAATGCTTCCTAAGCCAATCTCTCTCTCTCTCTCTCTCTCTCTCTCTCTCTCTCTCTCTCTCTCTCTCTCTCTCTCTCTCTCTCTCTCTCTCTACGTTCCTCCCTCTTTATCTCTCCACCGGTGTAGCCAGGGATGGTCATGTCACCCTCCCAGTCACACCTGCCCTCTCCTCACCACCACCACCTGTTATATTTTCTGTCGCTCCATAGTACTACTGATATACAGTGTGGTTAAACGCCCACCTCACCCCATAAAATGCTTCCTAAGCCAATCTCTCTCTCTCTCTCTCTCTCTCTCTCTCTCTCTCTCTCTCTCTCTCTCTCTCATTTCGTGAAAGGGGGCAATCCAATGGGGTTTTTTAAAAGCCAGAGAATTTTTTTAAAAGGCACTTGAATATATTGGGGGGGGGGGGGGGGGGGGGGGCGATTGACCTATAGCCCTCCCATGTTTACATGTTGTCAGGGAGAGCTAGAGGTGGATGTAAATAATTAATCCATAACTGACGACCAAATGCAACCAGTTTCTGTGTATCTCTATTTTCTCGTAACATTTAATTACTTTTAATCACACTGGGATTTTTTTTCCACACTATATCTCCTGGCCAATTCTGAAAAGAATTCACGTCTAATAGTGAGCCTTTCATAGCAGGATAATAAGGCTTCATGTTGTGTCTTGTCAAAAACTTAATAATCTTAATCCCGTCTTTTCTGTGGAGAGCCCATTCCATTTGTACGACGACGACGTTAACTGTACTGAAAAACCTATCTCCACCCAGAAGAGCTCTTGTTTCGTGCCCCTCTATATCCATTTTGATAACAACTTTGGTAAAGTTAAAAATAGACAGCAGGTCGTCCAAGGGAATTGCTTGGGCAACTTCCGCATCGTTCGCTGACGTCATTTCCTTTACGTAAGTGCCGCCAACGTTACCAGGGTGTGTCCCGAAACCGACCCTGAACCTTTTGTCGGATATGGCGTTGTGGATGACGTATGCCTCGTTCTGGAACTGTCCCTCTCGGATCGACTTACAGAGACGTCTGACGTTGCCTAGCAACGGGTCTATGAGAACGACGCGTCGTCCCATTTTCGCGATCGTCAATCCGTACACGCCAACATTGGCGCCGATATCGACGAAATCGGCATCGGCGTGTTTCGTCATAAATTCATACGTCATCTGGACTAGATCTCCCTCCCAGATTCCTCGTTCTATTATGTCTCTCGACACCCACACATCCTGGGCTTTAGGATATATAAATATCGGCGTATCACCTGCTGGAGACTTCAGCGTAGCTTTCTTGAAATCACCAGTGTCTAAATCGCAGACGCCATTTTGGATTCGCCATGACGTTGAGGTTCTTGTTAACACTGTCGCTGTGCGCGCATAAGACAGGTGTAGAAGTGTTTTCCATGGCCTAACATTTCGTGGAGAAACTGTAGGAAAACATTCTTGACATGATGTAACATTTGGTTTGCTAAAAGGCAGCAACAGCGTTTCGCGTATTAACAACTTCTCGATAAACCGTGATGGCTCCAACGAAATATGAAGATAATTTTTCAGATTTATGGCGTAAACGAAAAACAGCATTGTGATGGAAATCCATAGTAACAGAATAACAAGAATAAGTCGTACTTTACATTTAACACGAACCATTGATGATTCTTTTATGGAAATTTAGAAAAATTGGAAAAATGTTGAACAGTTCTTTCGGTATTTGTTGATTTGTTTGTTCCTCCTTTTTTCGTCTTTTTGTTCCTCTTTCCTTCCTTCCTTTCTGTTTTTTAATAAATTTGTCCAGTATTCAGTTTCGACTCTTTTTTTTACGTCAACCTGTAAAAGAAAAAAAAACAAAAAAAAAAAAAACAATATATAATATATATATATATATTATATATAATATATATATATATATATATATATATATATATATATATATATATATATAATAAAAACAATACTTCGTACATACAATAATACTTAATAATACTCAAATAAAAAACAGTGATAATCTCCATGAACGTCAAGTTTCAGTTACTGTCTATTTTTGTCCTTGTTATAGTAGTGTAGAGTCTACAATACATGCAATAATGTACATCAAATTCTTCTGTTAAAAATAAAATCATAAAATGTTTGAAACTTGTAAAAAATATCGAATAATTTTCAGAACAATAAACAGTTTAACTGAAAACATATTTACCATGTTCTTGTCATATATTAATGTCTAATCATCTTGTTCTACATATCAAGGACACTATAATTCGGAATACCTACCCTGACAGGTACAGAACTATATATCTTCAAAATCTATAACTCCACAAAACCACATTGATTTGTACTAAATGTAAATGTAAACAGGCACCCGCCAGCATGTGAATGACATAAGAGGTAACCCAACTATTATCCTGTTCAATTATTTAGACCCAAAGTTTTTTGCAAATGTTACGTTTATTTCCTATTCGATATTTGTTTTCTTTGCATTTACATGAAAACAAACCAAAACCCCGACAGGTTTTATATACAAATCATCATATAAAATGTACGAAGTTGACTTAATTCTACTTTTTAAAAATCTCTGTGTCTTTTGAATGCACGTTATTTCTCCTATAAATAACTACGGTCATTTGCATATCAAAACATTGGGATCTGAGGCTACGTAAAGGCCATTATAGCTTGTTTCACTAAATCAAGGTTATTATTGTTTTGCAGTGTGTAACAGCATTGTCTAATCTTTCCGTTAAACATAGATGTAAACAAACAGAACATGTAACCCTTTCTTGTAGGTGCATTATATTTAATAAATTTAGCTAATGTATTATGTATTTTTATTTTATTATATCAATTATATATTAGCATACCATACCTAACCTAACACAACTGAGGTGTAGCACAGTAATAAACACAAATCACCTCACACACCGCAGGAATGTGCTTTCCAAATTTATAAATACATTTAATGCAGGGCCGGACCCAGAAGACCGGGGGGGGGGGATAAAATGTCAAAGGCCACCAACATCAAATAATAATACAAATGTTATTTAATTTGCCTCTAAATAGGGAACTCATACGTATATATATATAGTATTTAGGGTGGTGCTTGGGGCTGGGGTTTGGGGGTTGGGTGTTACATTTGTAATGCGAAAAACCAAAGGGCTATTGTTCGGACTCGTATGGGTTCAACCACTTTTTCATCCCGCAGACACAGCCCTGAATGTTCAAAATACGATAGCATTGCTTGGTCAATAACATCATTATTTCGATCTATGACTGCACGTGCTATTGTAGCAATGTGTAAACCACGTAAAATACAAGTTAGGTAGGGTATATAAATTCATTGAAAATATATTAGTCGACATTCTTGTTATTGTTATTTGAGGAAAAATATGGGTAAATCGAAAAACACTTCAGTTGATGTAAAATCGTGTATTAAGAACGTTTTCGATTATTTTGAAGATGAATATCAGCGCGGTAGACCTAGGTATGCTTCTTATCGAATTGTCGATCGAGTTGCCGCTGCACTTAAAGTTTCGGTTTCAACAGTAAAAAGAACTGTGAAAAATCTAAGCTCTACGAATCCAAGCACAGAAATCACTGTTAAAAAACGCGACCGAAAACTCATCGATTTATTTGATAAAGATGTTATTAGACGACGAGTATACAGATTTTATAGTGAGGGCGAATTACCTACATTACATAAGATTAACGTGGCTTTAAGGGAGGAATGTGGAATCAACATATCCATATCAACTTTACTAAGAACACTCCATGACCTCGATTTTAAATACCAACATATGTCTACAACTGGAAAAGTGATTTTTGAGGACGCCAATATATCAGACAGGAGACTGTTCTATCTCCATGAAATATCCAGTTTACGAGAACAGGGGTATTTAATAGTGTATCAAGATGAGACCTGGGTGAATGTCAACCACACAACATCCCACCACTGGACAGTCTTCGGTGACTGGGAAGGGAAAAAGACTTAATTTGTCATGCTGGCTGTGATAAATATGGATTGATAGATGGCTGTGAATTGATCTTTGAGGCTAAAAAAACAGACGGAGACTATCATGGTGAGATGAATCATGAAAATTTCATCAAATGGTTTGAAGAACAACTTATGCCTTCTCTACCAGAACCTTCTGTTATCGCCATGGATAACGCAAGCTACCACAACAAATTAACTGAGATTACACGATGTCCTGCACTAAACGCTTAAAAGGAAGAAATTCAGTCGTGGCTACGAAACAAAAATATACCTTTTGAGAGTAACATGACAAAGCCAGTTCTTTATGAACTTGTGAAAAGTAACAAATGTGCAAAGCAATTTGTTACTGATGATATTGCTGAACGCCATGGGCACTTGTGTCTAAGACTGCCGCCAAGACATTCTGAACTCAATCCGATAGAACTGATCTGGAGTCAAAGGGCACATAGCTCGTCATAATGATGGTAAAATGACCACGTGCGGAGAGAACTTGCATATGCATTGAACTCTGGCACACCTACACACTTCTCTGACGCAGTTAAACATGTAATAAAGATCGAAGAAGATTTTAGAAAACAAAATAGTTTTATAAGAAATAAAATACACCCTGTGATAGTCCCCCTTAACGAAGATAGTGATGAAGAAATGAGTTCGTCTTGTTAAGTTATTTCTCCATACCCATCAGGAGTATTACTTTAATGTATGCATGAACTCTTTAACACCAAAAATAATTTATTTCCATATCATTCACTATCAAACAACCTAACAACCTATAAACTAATCGACTAGAAATGCATATAGACTACACATACATACGAGAGAAATGTTTATTTAACGACACACTCAACGCATTTGATATACGTTTATGTGGCGTCAGACAAAACGGTTAAGGAGCATTATGACAGTGAGAAAGAAACTCGCTACCGCCACATGGGCCACTGTTTCCGATAAGCAATTTTGATAAGCAATAAGGGACGTTTTATATGCACCATCCCATAGACAGGATAGCACATACCACAGCCTTTATACATCAGTTGTAGTGCACAGGCTGGAACTAGACACAACCCAATGGGTCCACCATGTGGGATCGATAAGTCGACCTACCATGAGCGAACGCTTTACCTCTGAGCTACGTCCCGCTCCATATACAAAAGAAGCCTTAAGTGGGGTTGGGGTTGTGCAGAGGGTCACACCTCCACCAATCGCATGCATACCATATTCTTCTCTCTCTCTCCCTATAACCATATAACCATAGATTAAAATATGTTGAGTTCGTCGTTACATAAATGACGTCTCTCTCTCTCTCTCTCTCTCTCTCTCTCTCTCTCTCTCTCTCTCTCTCTCTCTGTTTGTCTGTCTCTCCCTTCAGCGCGCGCGCTTCTGTATTCCACAATATAATTATAATATTTGATACATATTTTTTTTTCAAATTGAGGTTTAGTCACTTGAACTGCTCACCTGAATCCGCGCCTGCTTCATGTTTACAGATATTTTCTTAAATATAGGTCATACTACGATTTGTGCGGATAGGACGATAGAACCGAACATTAGTTTGAAACGCACTATAGAATGATGCTTTTGATATGCAAATGACCTTAGTTATTTATAGGAGAAATAACGTGCATTCAAAAGACACAGAGATTTTTAAAAAGTGGAATTAAGTCAACTTCGTGCATTTTATATGATGATTTGTATATAAAACCTGTCGGGGTTTGGGTTTGTTTTCATGTAAATGCAAAGAAAACAAATATCGAATAGGAAATAAACGTAACATTTGCAAAAAACCTTGGGTCTAAATAATTGAACAGGATAATAGTCGTCCATACGTTTTATTGTTCAGTGTAAGGATCACGTGGCATATCATCTAACTTTGGCGGGTCTAATGTCAGCGTAGCAGACGATAATTTTGCAGGTAATTTTGATAACTGGAGTTCGCTATGTGAGGCATTTCATTGGTACCAAAATATTGCCTTGGCAAAAACTGATAGCATGCACAATATTTATGGTATTATAATTAAAACATAGAGCTGGTAGCTTGACTAGAAGTATGTTCAATACTGTGAGAGAAAAACCCAAACACTTCGTTGATGCTGTTCAGGTTGATAATAACGTAATATCCCGCATAATCTCGCGATACATGCAGTTACAAAAAAAAGAGTATCGAAACCATATGTCGACCGAAATTGTATGACGGTAAAGTAGCCTTTTGCAGTTGTGAGAAAGCGAAGATCCTTACGGTTCATTTTGCATAGACTTGGGTGGATGAATCGATGAACAAAACCGTGAAAGATTGAATGATTGATTGATTGGATGGGTGAATGTTTGACCAAATGAAGATAAGAATATCGGGATTGTTCGTTTGAAAAAGAAGAAAAATAAACCGGGAGCCCAGGACCTTGAGCTCAAACGAACGGGGTACTGATATCTGAGTACAGGGACAGTTAGGGAACAACATGAGCCATACACATATGGATTTCTGCCGGGACCCAGCTGCTGCGTGTGAACCCTGGAAACCCTTAAAGGGAGAGTAAACTCAAACAAGAGCCTTGTGTGTTGGAAAGATGCATACCCGGACCACCAACACATACTGACACTTTAACAAATGAAAAACGCGTAATTTTAGAGTTAATAAAAAGCCATGATTATTCCTGCTAACTGGGGGCAGCCATTTTGTTTCGTTTTTGTGACGTCCGGTGGTATAGCATGGGGCGAAGTGACTTGATAGCATAATAAACTATTTAACTAAATATATTTCAATTTGCATCAATAGAACGAAATGGAGTTACAGTATTTGTTTCTTTTAAAAAATCCAAAGAAAAAATGCATATTATGAGGCCTATTGGTAGGGTACGTTCGAGCAAAAACGACCACTCACGATACCCAAATGATAATTTCCTTTTCTTTGGGACTACGTAATTGGTCAGTTTTGTGATTTTAGATGGGGAAAGTCTACTTAATCAAGGGTTTTACAGAATTACTTACAGTAATAAAGCAGGACGGCTGATAATACCCATTACGATTTGAGGGGTGTCCGCGCGGTATCATACAATACCCTGTGATCTTAATAAAAGAGACACGTCTTTTTAGTGTGTCTAGACACAGTGTCTGGGGACCGTCTAAATATACACCTGCCAATCAGGAACCACAGATACAGGCCACGGAAAGAAAAGACCAATTGACCAAGAAAACACTCCGATTATTATTTCAGTACGTGGGTTAATTTATGTACAAAACATAATACAGTTATTTCAACACTTTGATAATGGTGTTTTATTTTGTATTGAAAAATAATATATACTTGAAGCTGGCTTACTGGTATGGATATTATTACAGAACATTGCGATGCATCCGCAAAAATCAGAAATGTTTTGTTTCTTCAGTTCGAAGATTAATTCCAGACGTGACACGTTAGGTATTACGTAACCACCAGTTCGCCAGAGGGCGTACTCACTGGGATGGTACAAAATGGCTGCGTCCATTATATATATAATAGCCGTCACATTTAACCGTTTTATTAATTAACTATACGATTATACTTGTTGATATTAAGCAATAATGTGCATTATATATCGTTGAATATGCATACCAGGCCAAATGCCTTAATTATCCCTTCCTTTAAATTAACCAATGTACCAGTCAAAACGACTTCCACACTGTGCACACTTACAATGTGGTCATATGTGACAGACACGCCAACCATTGCAAAAGGCCCTCAAGACGTCCCTAAGGGCCCCAGATTTTGGGCTAGCTCAAACATTGGAGGTACTAGGTAAACCCAAGTTTAAATGAACAAGTATATCCCCACTGAGTGTAAAATGACCCATACCAGACAAATTGCCTGCTGCGTTGGCCTTACCAGACACCACTAGAAGTTTCATTTCACCTGCTACGTCTAAAACATCGACTGCTGTTCACAAACCACTATTTGAAGCCCTGCAGGGGGGGAATATTTGGGGTGTCTGGCAGGACCAACACAGCAGTCTGTTAGCTTTTTTTTTTTTAAATGTCAGTCATTGAAAGACCAATTTGCCAAACGTTTGGCTCCCAGGACACATAGATTAAACCGGGAGCCCAGAGAGTTTTGATTAGCATTGTGAGTACAAAAGGTTTGAGACCTGGAATATGTAGGTGTGGACTGTGGGACCCCAAAACAGCCATTCTTAAGTGTCATCTCCTGTACCAATCCGAGGGGCCGCCCCTCAAAATAACCCAAATGTTAAGTTTAATTAGCATAGTTGAGTACACCAGTCAAACCTACACCAAAATGTTCTCTGTTGATGTACTAATTAAGATTCACCATTCTTAAGTGTCAACTCCTGTGCTTAATCCACTTAAGAACGCCCCTAATTAGCACTAATTAGAAGTTTAATTAGCATGGTTGAGTACATCAATGAAACTGATGCCAAAATATTCTTTAGGGTACCCTGACTAAGGATCAGTGATTCTTAAGTGTCAACCCCTGTATCGAATCCACTTAAGAATGGGTCAAAGGTCAAAATCCACCCAATTTCAGGTTTAATTAGTACAATCGAGTACATCAACGCAACTAACGTTAAAATTTCCTCTGTTGATGTACTAATTAAGATCCACCATTCTTAAGTGCCAACTCCTGTACTTAGTCCACTTAAGAACGCCCCTAATTAGCACTAATTAGAAGTTTAATTAGCATGGTTGAGTACAGCAACGAAACTGATGCCCCTCATGGTCGATACGAAAGTTATTACTCATCCAGTAGATATTTGTAACTCTATGGCTGGTCATTTTTGCAAAGTGTTTAGCGACCCAACAGATGCGAATTTTGATGATAAATTTAAATCAAGCTTAGAAGCCAAGGTGTCGGCATTTAAAGCTGATGCACTAAGATCGGATGAAAACTTTGATATTTCACCAAATTTAGTTAGCAATATATGCTCCAAGCTTCCAAATAACAAGTCATGTGGCCTAGATGGAATATTTTATGAACATATTAAATATGGAGGCGAATATCTCTTCTTCTGCCTATCAAGGTTATTTTCACTAATGGTTAACAATGGATGTATTCCTGATGAATGGCATCGCGGTATCTTGGTATGCATTTACAAAGGACATAATATGTCCAAATTAAGTCCAGATTCATACAGAGGGATTACGCTTTTATCTGTAGTTTTAAGATTTTTGAGAAAGTTTTAGAATCATTAATGCCACAGCTAGTCTCATCGCTGATTACCCGAATAATCATCAATGTGGATTTCAAAAAGGCCTGTCGAGCATCGATGCTTCTTTTGTGTTACAAGAAACATTAAATCACTATAAGGAACGCAGTGACGGCACTTGTGTCGCATTTCTGGATAGTTCAAAAGCTTTCGATACTGTCTGGCATGCAGGTTTGCTATATAAAACTATCAGAAATAGGAATCCCTCCTAAAGTCTGGCTTATTTTGAACAGGATATATAGCAATGCCAAATCTTGTGTTTTTGTAAACAATATATACTCACAGTACTTCAGGCAACAAAGGGGGTTATGTCAAGGTAGTATTCTTTCTCCTAAACTATATGTTTTATACATAAACGAATTGCTAAGCAAGTTAAGCGGATCAAAAAAAGGAACTATGATACTTGATGTTCACGTATCTTGCCCCACACAAGCGGACGATATAGCTATTATTTCTCCTACATCAAGCAATATGCAAGATATGCTATTGATCTGTGAACAGTATAGCTTAAAATGGCGATTCATATTCTCGTCGCTTAAAAGTCAAATGATTAATTTCTGTAGAGAGGGTGATCCACCCTTTTTTCTATATAATAAACAAATATCTATCACAAATTCTATAAAACATGTTGGCATCACTTTGAATAAAAATCTAAATAACTGGGATCGAACCTTACAAGCATGTAAGACTATCAAGTCTACAAGTATGGTACTTTTGCAATCAGGGTGTCACCCACGCGGCCTAAATCCAGCTACAAGTGTAAAATTAGTTAATGCTCTTTGCTTATCCAAAGCTCTCTATGGGTGTGAACTATGGAACTCTATTACCAAAAGCGAGTTATTAGCACTAGAAAGGGCCTTCAGATTTGCAATAAAAAGTATTCAGGGTTTACCAAAAAGGACACGAACAAACATATGTTTAGGGTTAATTGGTACTATTTCAGTTGAAGCAAAAATAGACTCTAATAAACTATATTTCCTAGGACATCTCCTTCGCTTACCTACATGGACGTTACCCTATAAGGTTATAACAAGCAGATTATTATGTTTTAAAAATATGTGCATTTCTTCTCCAGTTGGATTTGCAGCAGACATACATAGGATCCTTTGCAAATATAAATTAATTGCACACTTAGATGACTACTATAAAACGTCCATATTTCCTCCCAAACAAACATGGAAAAGAATAGTGAAGAATTGTGTCTTCGAGTTTGAGGAAACAGAATGGAAAAGACAAATATCTGTAACTCCGGATACTAATCATTTTCTACAAATCCACCCAAACCTACAAATACATAAAGCATGGGATATTTCTCGTTCAAACCCTTTGCTAAAAGAACAGGCACATCATGTTATAAGTATATGCGCTACATGGAGGCCTCGATCATCTCAAGGTTTTTGTTCCCTTTGTAATTTACATTACTCCGATCTTCTTATACATGTTATAATTAGCTGTCAGTATTTATCTAAAACCAGAGATGACTTTTGGTGTTCAATCTTAGATATTGGTCCAATTGAGCTAAGCACAGAATTGCATTATCTTTCAGACGAGGCGTTCATTACTCAATTACTATCTTGCATTCCGCCCTTAAACCTTGATAAAGATACCACGAAATCCTATGTTGAGATTGTCGTAGAATTCATATATTTATTAAGTAAAACATATTTTAACACGTTAATTAATAACTGAGATACAGTGCACAGCAAAACGGCACACCTTGTGTGTATGTACAATTGTAAAATACATTTAATATTATGTTTATTTTGAAAATCGTTTTCTTTTAATTCTTCTCTGTAGTTATCACTAATATGTATACTTGTTTGTCTCTGTGCTGTAATTATTTCTTTGTATGTATATCTGTATATCTGTTGTTTTGTTGTTACAACTCTCTTTAAGAGGAATAAAGAATATATATATATCAATGAAACTGATGCCAAAATATTCTTTAGGGTACCCTGACTAAGGATCAGTGATTCTTAAGTGTCAACCCCTGTATCGAATCCACTTAAGAATGGGTCAAAGGTCAAAATCCACCCAATTTCAGGTTTAATTAGTACAATCGAGTACATCAACGCAACTAACGTTAAAATTTCCTCTGTTGATGTACTAATTAAGATCCACCATTCTTAAGTGCCAACTCCTGTACTTAGTCCACTTAAGAACGCCCCTAATTAGCACTAATTAGAAGTTTAATTAGCATGGTTGAGTACAGCAACGAAACTGATGCCAAAATATTCTTTAGGGTACACTGATAAAGGATCAGTGATTCTTAAGTGTCAACCCCTGTACCGAATCCACTTAAGAACGGGTCAAAGTTCAAAATCCACCCAAGTTTAGGTTTAATTAGCACGATGGAGTACATCAACGAAACTAACGTTAACATTTTCTCTCTTGATATACTAATTAAGATCCACCATTCGTGTCAACTCCTGTACTTGGTCCACTTAAGAATGCCCCATATTAGCGCTAATTATAAGATTAATTAGCATGATTGAGTACATCAGTGAAATTGATGCCAAAATATTCCTTAGGGTACCCCGACTAAAGATCAATGATTCTTAAATATCAACCCCTGTACTGAATTCACTTAAGGTAAAGGGTCACAATTTGCCCAATGTTAGGTTTATTAGCATTCACGAGTACATCAAAACATTAATATGTTCTCTGTTGGTATGATAAACAAGACCCGTGATTCTTAATGTCAACTCCTGTAGTTAAAGGGAGGATCAACTCAAATATGAGCCTGATGTGTTGGAAAGATGCATACCCGAACGACCAACACATACTAACACTTTAAGAAATGAAAAACACGTAATTTTAGAGTTAATAAAAAAAACGTGATTATTCCTGCTAACTGGGGCAGCCATTTTGTTTCGTTTTTGTGACGTCCGGTGGTATAGCTTGGGGTGAAGTGACGTCAGCTCCGTCCAATGCCTCTATGCACAGTATAAACAAACGCTCTAATTTACGATAAGGTGCTTCGCTTTCATCAACCTGACTTGTAAAACAACATAAATGACTTGATAGTATAATAAACCATTTAACTAAATATATTTCAATTTGCATCAATAGAACGAAATGGAGTTATAGTATTTTACTCTTTTAAAAAATCCAAAGAAAAAAATGCATATTATTAGGCCTATTGGTAGGGTACGTTCGAGCAAAAACAACCACTCATGATACCCAAATGGTAATTTTATTTTCTTTGGGACTACGTAATTGGTCAGTTTTGTGATTTTAGATGGGAAAGTCTACTTAATCTTGAAAGGGTTTTACAGAATTACTTACAGTAATAAAGCAGGACGGCTGATAATGTCCATTACAATACCCTGTGATCTTAATAAAAGAGGCACGTCCTTTTAGTGTGTCTAGACACAGTGTATGGGGACCGTCTAAATATACACCTGCCAATCAGGATCCACAGGTACAGGCCACGGAAAGAAAAGACCAATTAACCAAGAAAACACTCCGATTATTATTTCAGTATGTGGGATAATTTATGTACAAATAAGACAGTTATTTCAACACTTTGACAATGGTGGTTTATTTTGTATTGAAAAATAATATATACTTGGTGCTGGCTTACTGGGATGGATACTATTACAGAACATTGCAATGCATCCGCAAAAATCAGATATGTTTTGTTTCTTCAGTTCGAAGACTAATTCCTGATGTGACACGTTAGGTATTACGTAACCACCAGCTCGCCAGAGGTCGGATTCACTAGGATGGCAGACCTTCGTTTTTGAAAAACCCAGGAGTGCTAAAAATCGCACTCCTCAAAATGCTTACGAGGGGGTGGAAATCACACTCCTCAAAATGCAGAGGAGGGAAAAATCGCACCCCTCAAAATAATCAGAATTAGAGGCAAGAGACCGAGAGGAATTGCACCCATGAACATTATTAAGTTTGAGGAGTAATGATTTCTAAATTAAATATCTTAAGAGTTGATGTTTTGTGTTTTCAAAATAAATATCCTAATTTAACTAATATGATAGTTGTTCTCAAAGATGAAGGAATGGGCCATTGCAGTCTTTCACAAGAAAAAGAAACACCATGAACACAACATTTATCGATGTCTTATGTATTATATGCATATTATGTTGATTTGTTTGTGTTTATTCTGTTTTATTCAAAACAAGTACAATAATTTTAATCTTCATCGCAGAATTATATGATTTCTCCATGGACACAAACCTGTGAACTGAATGTGAATTGGCATTGTAACAACTATGGTATTGTTATTAACAATTCTAACTGTAAAATATCTAATAAAACACTCACAAAAAAAAATGATTTAAACTAAAAAGAAATTAAAAGTGTAACAACCACATGACACAGGGTTATCACATTTATCATTATATCATAATATACATGTCATGTACCTTCAAATTCTGTATTTAAAAATGATAATAATAATAATGTCATAACAGAGATAATGTCAACATCTATTGTTTTCTACCCAAATATATCTTAATTTTTATAAATATATATTTTTACAAACAGGATTAACTTTAATTATCGGTGTACTGTAATTAACACGTCATTTATTATACCAGTGTTCTAGCTAGCACTAAATAGAGGGGCGCTGAGCCCTGCCCGCGTTTTGCGCCGCCCTGTCGTATTTGTTACCGCACCGCCCCTGATTATCGCCGCCCTGCCCTAATTCATTGTCAAATAATAAATACATAATCTTGTTTCCTGTCAAAGCGTGTACAGTGTTGTTACGAGTCTGAATTCCCAATTTAAAAACGTTTGACAATACATTGTTTGGCCATTTGTGAAAGCCGATAGCAGTAACGTGGTATGTTTTTTCTTCTTCTATTGTTAGTCGATATAACTGCAGACGAGCGGACAGGCAGTCTTACAAAGCTGGAATGCGAAGTAATCCTCACACCGTCACGCACATAACCACACACCACCTAGCAAACACCTAGCTGAAAGTAGGCCATCATAATAAACTTCGACAGAACGTCAAATGCGAAATTTTTAAAATAATTTTTGCCGTTGCAAATACCCAAACCAAGATACATATAGTTTTAACTGGTGTCAGTAGTCCTTATCAATGACACATTGATTGCATCTTTATAATATGGCACAGAGTAAACTAGCAACACTGGTTATTTGTTCTATGTAGGTATAACTGTCTTTTGTTAAAAGCATGCCTGCTATTTAATGAAATCTATCTAGACCTTGACATGCAATAATAGCCGTTTTTAAATGCAGTGAGCAACTTGTTACAAATATATCTTTATGTCAATGTTTTAAATTTGTTTGTTCTTTTATTTCTTTATTTCTTTTTATTTATTTCTAATCATTCTCTTTTCTTCTTTTTTTTTCATTTCTTGATTTCTTTTAATTATTTCATTTATTTATTTTAAATTACATTAGGGCACGATATTACATGGTATAAATACTATATATAATAGAAAAAAGAATAGGATTTTTTAGGTGATCCAACCTTTTGTAAAACATTTTAATAGTTAAAAAGTTTGATTTTATTTAACGACACCACTAGAGCATTTTAATTTATTAATAATCGGCTATTGGATGTCAAACATTTGGTAATTTTGAAATTTAGTCTTAGAGAAAAACCCGCTATTTTTTTCCTTTAGTAGCAAGGGATCGTTTATATACACCATCCCACAGACAGGATAGCACATACCACGGCACATACCAGTCGTGTTGCACTGGTTGCAACGAGATTTTTTTTAATAGTGTCTATATTTAATATATTAGTACAATAATATTGCATTCGGCGATGAATGTACTGTTTCATCAAACATCCAAATTTAAGAACAATAAATTTGGGTTTAGAAATTGATTGCCCCCCTCCCTCCAAAAACGTTTTATAAATTAAAACCAGCATAGATATTTCTACATATCCATGTATGATAGTTATGAATGTAAAATATTCGATCATATCCAGCATTTGCCTCAAAAATAAGATTTTTGCGTTAAAAATGCCCTACAATTAAATTAGCGCCCTGCCCCATCAAAATCCTAGCTACAACACTGTTATACTACTAACTCGAATCATAGCAACCCATAAAAAACAAAAACAGACAAACAAAACCCAACATAACCACCCTAATGTAAATTTAATTTTAAAATATACATGCTTTACACTCGGTAAATTCGAATTACTGACTTGAAATTAAATCGGTGTATGTTTGTTTCAGGGTCCCGTCAACCGATCACATGTACTAGAAATCCGACTCTACCAAGGTCAATGTCCTTTGCTTTAAATCACGTGGCAGTATCGTGTCTACGAGTACATCGCTATGTTATTAACGAAAATAAAACCTGCTTTACTAAATTACATTTTTGTTTGTGTACGCGTTTTCTGTGATATCAACATGTATAAACATTACACAATATACAGTAAACATTATATATATTGGACAACGCGCCTATTATTTTTCCTAGCTGATTGGCTCAGTGTAAAGATAACCAACCAATCGTGTTTCAGTATGTAAAAAGTATTCTAGGAAGTTCATTGTGAACAGAATGGAAAGATTTGTGGCGTTGTGGATTGGATTCAATAAACAATTAAAATGGCGGAGTTAAAAAACAAACAACACAAGCGTGATTTGTTCAATTTAGGGGCGCGTTATTTCGCGCCCGTCAGATTGAGTTGACGGGGGTTCACGGGCGTGATAGCGCTCGTGCCCGTCAAAAACGAAGGTCTGGGATGGTACAAAATGGCTGCGCCCATTATATATAATAGCCGTCACATTTAAGCATTTTATTAATTAACTATACGATTATACTTGTTGATATTAAGCAATAATGTGCATTATATATCGTTGACTATGCATAACAGGCCAAATGCCTTAATTGTCCCCTCCTTTAATCCACTTTCCCTTGCGAACAAATGATCCAGTGTAGTCACTACAGTCTTGTGAGTGTCATCATCTGTTTTTGCATGAAGGCATATCTTGGTATCCGCCTCCTCGTGGTTATTTCTAACGTCATCGACCACATCGCATTTGAGACCTCCATCTACAACTTTGCCAGGAACTGTGGCAGTTGGATTTTGAATGATTTTGATTTCAAGGCATCACTAATGACCTTTGGTCTCCTTTATTCAGGTCATGTTATCCAAAAAAAACCTCCCCGATATCTGCTCAACATAAGCACAGGGAAGGCTGCCAATGACGAGATTCGGGAAAGTCTGCAAGCGTTCCAGAAAATGGACAGTCACGCCATCGAGAATGCCTACAGTCCTGCATTAGTGATCCCAACAGATTTGAAGAGAAGATAACAAAATCACAGCTAAAGACCTTTACAAATGATTGTGTGAAGAATCAAAGAGCTAAAGACCACAGAATAGCTTAACTTAAGGGCACAAGAGATCTTATGGGTCACCTTGTGTTACTAGCAACCAAAAGGAATCTGAACTTGCCATTCATATTTGAATATCCACTCACACCTGTACCATTATCAACATGCAGCACAGATGAAACAATGGCAAAACCAGAAAAAAAAGCATTCTCTTCCATTTATTGGAATCAAAGGTGAAAGACAGGAAAGACCATCCCGAATTCATACGTGCATGCATTGTAGACGGCCAATTTCTCCTTCATACATTACCACACTGTCTACCGCCAACTTACGGAGGACTTGCAAGAAGCATTATGATTCGAACAATGGCATTCTCTGTCATTCAAGTTACCTTGTCTTTGACAACTACCCACAACCATCTTTGAAAGATATGGAGCAGAAGAGGAGCAGATAACAGGGAGTTTTTTGCATCATTCAAAACCCAACTTCTACAGTTCCTGGCAAGAGAATGGCAGGGCCAGCAATATGCACATGTAATTTGAAGCCGCCAGCTCTACCTTGATATTCCTGGGGAATGCTATCATTTCAAAGTTGTAGATGGAGTTCTCAAGTGCATTATGGTCGATGACCTTAGAAATAACCACGAGGAGGCTGATACCAAGATATGCATTCATACAAAATCAGTTGATGACACTCACAAGACTGGGGTAAAAGAAGACATAGTCATCCGTGCGTCAGATACTGACATAGCAGTCATCATGTATCACTGCAGAACGTTTGAGTCGCCGCTGTGGATGGATGTTGGTACAGCTGTCAAATATGTGCAGCACTACCAGGATTCCATGCATTTCACCAGTAGTGACTAGGATACAAGCAAGACAACACTCAATGCCTTTTGATACAAGATATTTGAAAAGGGTTATGGACCAAAGTCAATGACAAAGAATCCGTTGGAGAAGCTGAAGGGCATAAATGCAAGTGCCATTCCACCATGTTTGGCAGAGCTAAACATGCATATGAAACATGCATCCTTTGTTGCACAAATGTGGGTGAATGCCGATCTCACTGATATCCAACAACATCCATTTGCATCAAATGGATGGGATTTTGACAACGGATATTATCAACCAATAAGGAACACAACTGCCAAAAACCCTCATTCCAGATGAAAACGAGATTGATGATGATGACAGCATCGAAGATGAAGACATGACAGTATCATCTGATGATGAGGCAGTCCTTTCTGAGGATGAATATTAAGGAAGGTGAAAGTTGTTTAGGCAGGCAATGAAATGGAACCAGACAGAAACTCAAGTTCTGTTTTGATTAATAACTGTATTTCTGTCTGGTGACTAATCAGAATAATGAACCTTCAGTTGAATTTTGATCACATTAATAACTTAGTTTAGATTTAGGGACGCACGTTTCGTGTTGATCTAGTCGTGGAGTTCGATTGCATTTAGTATAATCATATACTCATATTCTTTATTCATGCTGTGCTTTTGGAGAAATCCCATTTTTAATGCATGTGTTTTGGCGCGGAATCGAAAGTATATTGTGTGGCTTGCAGCTTGGACAGAATTCCCAAAAATGTATTATTTAATTGAGTGGCTATTACATCACCTAGAACCATCACCTATGGACCGTGTGAACTAGCTTGTATCTTATGTTTGGTACACCAGGAATTTCACTGTTCAACTAATAGTACACTCATAATTTTACTAGACACTGGTGAAAACAATGGATCAACGTATGTATAACTATTACAACAGTTACTCTTGTTCATGCAAACAGTATCGCTGCTATAACACTCGCACTGAGTAAATGTAATCTTTCATTGTTCAAATGGGGAAATAGTCATATTATCATATTCATATATTACAATCAAATAGAAATTTAGTTATATTAATAATACATTTTCATTTCACACTCATTGCATTTAAAGTGGACTAACTACAGAAGTTGACATTAAGAATCACGGGTCTTGTTTATCATACCAACAGAGAACATATTAATGTTTTGATGTACTCGTGAATGCTAATGAACCAGAAATTGGGCAAACTGTGACCTTTGACCTGAAGTGAATTCAGTACAGGGGTTGATATTTAAGAATCACTGATCCTTAGTCGGGGAACCCTAAGGAATATGTTGGCATCAGTTTCGTTGATGTACTCAATCATGCAAATTAATCTTCTAATTAGCGCTAATTAGGGGCATTCTTAAGTGGACTAAGTACAGGAGTTGACACTTAAGAATAGTGGATCTTAATTAGTACATGAACAGAGAACCTTTTAAAGGGACATTCCTGAGTTTGCTGCAATTTTTAAAGATATTGTCGATTAATAAAATGTTTCTACGATTAAACTTACGTATTAAATATATTTTCTTGTTTAGAATATTAGTCGCTGTATATTAAACGTGTTTCTGATCGTTCTAATATTTGTACTAGGTTAATTTTCATTTTATTTCCTAAAACAAATTTTTTCGTACGTACGAAATTATTTGAAGACAAAATCCAGTTTGAGCTTCTTACAAATATTAGTACGGCCAGAAACATATTGAATATACAGATACTGATATTCTAAACAAGAAAATATATTTAATATGTAAGTTTAATTGTAGAAATATTTAATTAGTCGGAAACATCTTACAATGCAGCAAACTCAGGAATGTCCCTTTAACGTTAGTTTCGTTACCGTACTCGATCGTGCTAATTAAACCTGAAATCTGGTGGATTTTGACCTATGACCCGTTCTTAAGTGGATTCGGTACAGGGGTTGACACTTAAGAATCTCTGATCCTTAGTCAGGGTACCCTAAAGAATATTTTTAGCATCAGTTTCGTTGATGTACTCAACCATGCTAATTAAACTTCTAATTAATGCTAATTAGGTGCGTTCTTAAGTGGACTAAGTACAGGAGTTGACACTTAAGAATGGTGGATCTTAATTAGTACATCAACAGAGAACATTTTGGTGTAGGTTTGACTGGTGTACTCAACTATGCTAATTAAACTTAACATTTGGGTTATTTTGAGGGGCGGCCCCTCGGATTAGTACAGGAGATGACACTTAAGAATGGCTGTTTGGGGGTCCCACAGTCCACACCTACATATTCCAGGTCTCAAACCTTTTGTACTCGCAATGCTAATTAAAACTCTCTGGGCTCCCAGACTAGATACTTTATTTAAGTTTTCACACCCAAAGAATTTGATAAACATGATATCAATAATGTAAACGTGTGTTTTATACTTAGATAGAAAATATTGTGAAAACACACACTAGTTGCACACTATCCCATTTATAGTGAGACCGTAGTTTTGCACAATTACATAGTTTAGTGCATGGAAGCAATGTTAGAAAACATTTGCAAGGAGGTCGACATACCTTCTTGCAGCCACTTCTACTCAAATGATGTGACTGCCTTTGGAAGTGCTGTTTAGAAAGGAATCAATTGATCATGAAGTCCTTGGTCTACTCCCAATCACACGATTTTGGTAGCTGTTGTTTAGCCCCAAATATGTTCTGTTTGGTATGCGGCCACCTTAGTAAGTTTGGTAAGGGCAGCTTTTGTGCGACGTATACGATCTAGCCGCCTCAATTTTGTCAGAGTACCTTCTTTGCCTGGTCCCTCTGGGTGTTCTTGTTTCTCCTATCTTAAAGAAGTACAACAAACCTTTGAAGCTGATACACGATGTCACCTGTCATGCAACAGGACATTTGGGACAGACACCTTTTCCTGATATTACAGGAACATTGCTGTATCTAAATGTCCTGTGCTGTTTCTCCACCAATACTACTGAACAACTATGTGTCACATTCACTGGACGCATCAACAAATTGCTGTATCTAAATGTCCTGTGCTGTTTCTCCACCAGTACTACTGAACAACTATGTGTCACATTCACTGGACGCATCAACAAATTGCTGTATCTAAATGTCCTGTGCTGTTTCTCCACCAGTACTACTGAACAACTATGTGTCACATTCACTGGACGCATCAACAAATTGCTGTATCTAAATGTCCTGTGCTTTTTATCCACCAGTACTACTGAACAAATATGTGTCACATTCACTGGACGCATCAACAAATTGCTGTATCTAAATGTCCTGTGCTGTTTCTCCACCAGTACTACTGAACAACTATGTGTCACATTCACTGGACGCATCAACAAATTGCTGTATCTAAATGTCCTGTGCTGTTTCTCCACCAGTACTACTGAACAACTATGTGTCACATTCACTGGACGCATCAACAAATTGCTGTATCTAAATGTCCTGTGCTGTTTCTCCACCAGTACTACTGAACAACTATGTGTCACATTCATTGGACGCATCAACAAATTGCTGTATCTAAATGTCCTGTGCTGTTTCTCCACCAGTACTACTGAACAACTATGTGTCACATTCACTGGACGCATCAACAAATTGCTGTATCTAAATGTCCTGTGCTGTTTCTCCACCAGTACTACTGAACAACTATGTGTCACATTCACTGGACGCATCAACAAATTGCTGTATCTAAATGTCCTGTGCTGTTTCTCCACCAGTACTACTGAACAACTATGTGTCACATTCACTGGACGCATCAACAAATTGCTGTATCTAAATGTCCTGTGCTGTTTCTCCACCAGTACTACTGAACAACTATGTGTCACATTCACTGGACGCATCAACAAATTGCTGTATCTAAATGTCCTGTGCTTTTTATCCACCAGTACTACTGAACAACTATGTGTCACATTCACTGGACGCATCAACAAATTGCTGTATCTAAATGTCCTGTGCTGTTTCTCCACCAGTACTACTGAACAACTATGTGTCACATTCACTGGACGCATCAACAAATTGCTGTATCTAAATGTCCTGTGCTGTTTCTCCACCAGTACTACTGAACAACTATGTGTCACATTCACTGGACGCATCAACAAATTGCTGTATCTAAATGTCCTGTGCTGTTTCTCCACCAGTACTACTGAACAACTATGTGTCACATTCATTGGACGCATCAACAAATTGCTGTATCTAAATGTCCTGTGCTGTTTCTCCACCAGTACTACTGAACAACTATGTGTCACATTCACTGACGCATCAACAAATTGCTGTATCTAAATGTCCTGTGCTGTTTCTCCACCAGTACTACTGAACAACTATGTGTCACATTCACTGGACGCATCAACAAATTGCTGTATCTAAATGTCCTGTGCTGTTTCTCCACCAGTACTACTGAACAACTATGTGTCACATTCACTGGACGCATCAACAAATTGCTGTATCTAAATGTCCTGTGCTGTTTTTCCACCAGTACTACTGAACAACTATGTGTCACATTCACTGGACGCATCAACAAATTGCTGTATCTAAATGTCCTGTGCTGTTTCTCCACCAGTACTACTGAACAACTATGTGTCACATTCACTGGACGCATCAACAAATTGCTGTATCTAAATGTCCTGTGCTGTTTCTCCACCAGTACTACTGAACAACTATGTGTCACATTCACTGGACGCATCAACAAATAGAAATGTATTTGCCTTTTGTTCTTCTAGGCTGGCTGCAGTGTCATGAGCTGATATCATCCTATAGTTTCTCTTCATGCCATAGACAATTTATGGTTCATCAAGAGATAAAGTATACAAATTGGCAATTGCATGGATCACACCACCAGTGTCAGCCGATCTTATCAGTACTTTCTTATGGTCATTATGTGCATATAACGTAGTCTTTTGTTGGCTTCTTCGTGATCACATGGTGTCAGATCAGGTCACATAATACACTCATATGAACACACAAGATTGGTATCGTGTGTGCTGTGCATCTTCTTTCCATAAGTGAATAGCATTAAAATACAGTATTACTAGAACTGATACACCTCAATTTTATTTTGATCCACGTGGACGAAACTGCCAGGTTTTATGAATGAAGTAATCGTTTGACAATAATGTATTTCCCTGGGGGGGGGGGGGGGGGGGGGGGGTTCTGCCTCACTGAACTCTTTAGGCAGTTGCTGATGTATCAATCTCATACCACATTTAAATATTTTATGGTTGCACGTCCCTGGGTAAATAAGATATGCAGACTTTAGTTCTGCGTAGTCACAAAATGTTGCACAACATTTGGTGAGCAACATATTGACCATAACGGAACAATCTATTCTTTTTGCATCTTCTTCTAGCATCTGATAATTAGAAGTTGTAGCCAGTTTATTATAGTAGCCAATGAGATCCACCTTTGTGCATCGCCTTAGTTCTCCGATGTCTAAACATGCAGGCGGTGATCCCTGGTTTTGTTTTTTGGGGGGTTTTTTTGTATGAAAATGTGTGTTTCACGTCTCTATTTCTGGATTGACAAGAAATGTACATCCTGCCAAATATTTCAGTCGGGTTTCATGGTTTTAAACTGTAAAATCATTGACAACTTTCGATGCGATATCTTCTAAAAGACAGCCATGTTGTTGTACGAGATAAAAGTCTGATACTGGATTTGTTTGGCTAGCCAAGTTGAATCGACCTTCCCTGCTGGGTTTTTTTTAATTTTTATTGTTGTGTGTTTTTTGTTGTTGTTTTCTCTTTTTTTCTTGTTTTTTGTTTGTTTGTTTATGTATTTATTTAGTGCGTGCGTGCGTGCGTGCGTGTGTGCGTACGTGTGTGTGTGTGTGTGTTGTTTCCTGCTCTAAATCATTTAAGCGGAGGGATTATCCGTAATTACAATCATCTCAACATATTTGATGACAGACAGAAATATATTGTATTTAAAGTCTCACCCACAATATTACATAAATACATAAACATTCTTAATAAAATTAAAAAAGAGGCCACTCCTTATGGAGTTACGAGAGACTAAAACCGAAAAACTATTAAAATAAATACATATTATAATAAAATACACAGTAGACATAAAAATCGTTAATTAAAAAACTAGCTTCTAAAAAGAGCGGATATTTAAGCTCCATTTTGAACATCCCCAATACAAGAATATACTTTAGTTCTCCAAACAGATGCTCCATAAGTAATAATCGGTAGAACTAGGTTATCGTTCAGCTTTTAAAATACATTAAAATTCATGCCACCCATGTTTTTACTTTTAGCAATAAGAAGACCAGCAGAGAGAGAGCGAGAGAGAGAGAGAGAGAGAGAGAGAGAGAGAGAGAGAGAGAGAGAGAGAGAGAGAGAGAGAGAGAGAGAGAGAGAGAGAGAGCAACTACTTTGGCAGTATTACTGCAATTTAAAAATCCATCTAGGAAGGAAGCAAGGATTGTTTAACGTGCACATTCAGAGCAAGCTGTTGTAGCACACGCCTATCTTGGGCACAGGCACATACCTCAACCGGTTTCTCTGTCCAGGACAGGAAAGGTGTGGGGGGGGGGGGGGGTAGGAGGGAGGACCGCCTGCGCTGGCCGTGGTCAGTAGCAGACGGAGGTGGTATGGTGCTATGGAATTTTGAATGTCCCGTAGGATTGAGCCAAAGAGAAAGGGTGCGCATTTTGAGTTTGGGCGCAATTTAGAACGGTCGATCTAATAGGAAAGATGGGGAGCTACGAATAGGTTTGGAGTCCATCTAGTGCAATACCTAGGTATTTATATCTCTTGGTATAGTCTTTAACGTCACTGAACCCGCACATGAACACGACTTGGGACAACTGTGTCGATGGAGTACGGAAATGTACTACTTTTGATGTTTCTACATTTATATTCATTTTATTATCAAAGCGCCATTCACCAAGACAATTTAGAAGCATTTGGAGGTTTTTCTCGTTTTCAGCTAAGATAACAATATCATCTGCATATAGCAGCACACTGACCCTTTCTCCGTCAACATGAACACCTAATCCAAGACGTTTCAGGGATATAGCTAAGTCATTAATAAACAAGTTATAAAGCAAAGGTGATAAAAAGGCAACCTTGTTTTACACCTCAGTTAACTTGAAACCAATCGGCTTTAAGATCATTTACTCTAACACAGCTGTTTACGTTATGATAAATAGCCAGCAAAACATTAAACATGTTTCCATGGATGCCCAAATCCTGAAGTTTGCACCAAAGAAGTGATCTGTCAATATGGTCAAACGTTTTACTAAAATCAACGAAAGCCGTGAACCTTGTTTCGACGATGTTAGTTAGATAGATGATCTACTGTACTCCGACCTTTACGAGATCCATTTTGTTCCTCTACAATAAGTCCCGATTCATCTGCCCACTGTGTTAACCTTTCATTAAGTATACTGCAATATAGTTTGTATTCGTTCTACCACAATTTTCGCACTCGTCTCCGTTTGTTACAATTACCATAACGGACACGGACCAGTTTACGTGGAAGCTTATTAATAATTTCTGCTTTAGCTATATTACAAAAGTTGTTATAACAACTATTAATATTTTGTTCTGTTATCACATTTGACTCCAACTCACCGAGGGACGAGACGTAGCCCAGTGGTAAAGCGCTCGCTCGATGCGCGGTCGGTTTGGGATTGATCTCCGTTAGTGGGCCCATTGGGCTATTTCTCGCTCCAGCCAGTGCACCACGACTGGTACACCAAAGGCCGTGGTATGTGCTATCATGTGTATGGGGTGGTGCTGCTATTCGAAAAGAGTAGCCCATGAAGTGGCGACAGCGAGTTTCCTCCCTCAATATCTGTGTGGTCCTTAATCATATGTCCGACGCCATATAACCGTAAATAAAATTTGTTGAGTGCCTCGTTAAATAAACCATTTCCTTCCTTCCAACTCACCGATAAGCGAGGATCAAGAAAGGTATATATTATCATCTGTCATGAAACTATCTGCAATGTCTGGATCGACACCGTCCACTGAACAAACACGTGTAACCACACTGCTGGCCCGCTCCACGCGAAAGCTGTGAAAGCTATTTAAGTTTTCATATGCAACAAAACAGTCATCTACAACAGCACGTCCACTAAAAAGTACCGAAGTATAATCATTCACAATATAATTTCTACCATTCAGAATAGAAAAGTTATTGGAAATAAGGAAATCGCATAAAATAGAACCATATCTGTTTTCTTGGTAATCTATTACGTCTCTGGGAGATAAAGTGTCCACCCCTGCAATAAAATCTCCCTTATCACCACACCTAATATTAAAGTCCCCCCACACAAACAATAGGCCCTGCCCCTGGAAAGTATATATATATATAATTACCAAGTAAAGTATCGGAAAATTCAGTTGCCTCGCACGCGCGAGAAGAGTTTTGTGGTGGTAAATAACAAACACATCTAACAAAAGCTTCCAACCTGGTTTTATGTTTGAGAGAAATCCATAGTATCCCATCATAAGAGCTTCCGAGTACCGTTTTGTCACACGTAGAATATAGACTGGATTTAATCAAAAACACCAACTCCACCGGAGCCTTTCTTTGCGTTGCGGTGGGTTTTCCTGTTTTGGTCTAGCCACGAGTAACCAGGCACACATAAAGTACTACCTTCTTTTAAAGGGGTTCCTGCTACGCCAATGACTCTAAGTCACTGTTAATAATGCATGAAGTCAGCATCTCGATTCACACGCCTTACATTATGATGAGTATTCGAACCATAGGAATATTCCCTGGAAGACCCGGGATTGCCATCACGACGGTCATGCTCTGAATTTCTTCCCTTTGTGTGCGCTACACTATTCAATTCAATTGTGTACTAACATTGATCTATACAGCTCATCTGTATAAATATTTCAGAAGAAACAAAGCACAAACAAACAATACATAGACATACATATACTCGGAAAATCCATTAAACAAATAAAAAAATTTTAAAAAAATTATAATAATATATATATATATATATATATATATATATATATATATATATATATATATATATATATATATATATATATATATATATAAGGAATGTCCCTTTAAGATACAAAGCTTTAATACTACGGTTTATAGCAAACATTGCTTTTCTGCCTTGCTCAGATAATAATTTTTCTCTAAAACTGAATTTATTGTTATAATATAGTAAAATTCTTAAATATGTAAACTTGTCAACTATTTCTATACTATTACCGTCATAAATCCATTTTTGTTTTAATTTACCAGCATTTCTAAAAACCATTATCTTTGGTTTTGAAATATTTACACTTAAATCCCATTTCATACAATAGTCTAATACAGTATCTAGCTGAATTTACAAGTCCTCAACAGATTCTGAAAAAAGTACACGGTCGTCTGCATACATTAATAAAAAATAGGCTGAGCGACTGACACTTATATGGTACACAATTACCCGAATAAAACTCATTTCAAAGTCATTAATATGGAGAGAAAATAAAATCAGTGACAAAACTTCGCCTTGCATCAAGCCTAACTGATTAACAAAGTAGTCTGACTGGAAACCATTAAGTGTGACACAGGCTTTCACATTTTGATGCATTGATTGATTGAAACATATTTTATTGCATATAAGGTACACATGAATTGGGCACAAGTTATCCAACTTACGAGGCCCTCTCCTAATAACATACAGTTATGACAATGTGACAATAACGGCGACTACAACTATTACAAAAATATACAAAAAATTTAATATTCAAAGAGACATAATTATATACATGAGAGAAAAACAAAACACACAAAAAAATACTAAATAATAATGAATGAATGAATAAATGAATGAATGAAAAAATGAAGAAGGAAAGCAAATGAAGGTGATTTATGTTCCAATCGGACAACCCAATTTAAAAAATATTCTTAGCAGACAGGTTCCTGCGTAACTGATTTAGAAATAATTAGACATTATTATTATTATTATTATTATTATTATTATTATTATTATTCAAAACGCTGAATTTGTTTAATATATGTATGTACAATTTAGAATATGTGTTTGTTAATAGTATCATTTACAACAGTACTGCCATACAATACTAATTGTAGATTAACCGGGACAAATGTTTTCAAAGAATCTAAAAGAAGTCGTCTCTGTTTGGTAAAAAGATTGAATTCAAAGAAATAATGATAGCAGTTTTCAGAGTGGTATCCACAATCACAAGAGGGATCTGGTATAAGTCCACAATGGTATAAGTCGGCATTCAAAGTACTGCAACCATGTCTTAATCTAGTGTGGGGGATATTTTCCTTTCGCTTTCCATATGAATATAATGAAATTACCTTGCAGCTCTGGGGAGCTACTGCTTTTTTGAAAGTGGAAATTCCTTCACTGTTTCGAATTTCTAATGGCAAGGCATTCCACAGGTCTATTGTTGAATGTAAAAATTACATTTTAAATAAATTAGTTCTTGTGAAAAGAATTCATATGTCATTTTGATTCCTTAATCTATAATGAACGCACTCTTCAACCATGGGTGGTATACACTTTACTAAGAAGACAGGAGCCATGCCATTAAAGGGACATTCCTGAGTTTGCTGCAATTTTAAAGATGTTATTGACTAATAAAATGTTTCTACGATTAAACTTACATATTAAATATATTTTCTTGTTTAGAATATTAGTGGCTGTATATTAAACGTGTTTCTGATCGTTCTAATATTTGTACTAGTTTAATTTTTATTTTATTTCCAAAAAAATATTTTTCGTACGTACGAAATTATTTGAAGACAAAATCCAGTTAAGACGACCAGAAACATATTGAATATACAGACACTGATATTCTAAACAAGAAAATATATTTAATATGCAAGTTTAATCGTAGAAGTATTTTATTGGTCGGAAACATCTTACAATGCAGCAAACTCAGGAATGTCCCTTTAAGTATTATATACATAGTACATAAATGTTTTGCCTTTCGGCGTTCTAAAAGTGAGACTAGTCCTGTTTCTGAGTATAGCGCGTATCTTGATGCGAACACTTTTCCTCATCCAGTGCAGAACATCCATCCCAAACAAGCTGGTGTGTCCAGTTTGTAAATGTTAAACCTAGATATTTATGTGTCTCGGTTATATTAATATCCGTAATACCAAAATGTAGGTTAATAGCACGTGGTGGATTGTTATTTTTGCAAAAAAATAATATTACGTGTGTTTTTTTCGGGGTTAAACGTCACCGACCATTGATTAGACCAATTATAGAGTTTGTGTAAGTTTTCGTTAAGATTAGATTCTATAGCATGTAAGTCATTTGATGATTCCGTTAAACTAGTATCATCAGCGAACAATCTAGTAACACAGTTTAACTCATCAGCTATATCATTTATATAAACTAAAAACAGGAATGGACCGAGTACAGACCCTTGAAGTATACCAGCCGTTAAAGTACCATAGTTGGTACATAGAATGAATAACTGACAACACGGTTCCACGTATACGAATCTTGTGCAGTTTAAACCATAACTTAGATCGATTAACTGTATCAAAAGCTTTTTTAAAATCTATAAATGCATAATAGAGATGCTTCTTTGATGGCAAAGACTTGTTAATAATTGAATGCAGTGCAAAAATAGCATCAACAGTGCCAAGTTTTGGTTTTGATTGAAATTGATCGTTGCGTCGTTCATAAGATGTATCTGCAGCTGACTCATGGTCACGTGATCTAGGAATTACATGATTACCGTTCACCTAGAGCATTCACAATTGTACAAACAGTTGCATCTTGTTGGTGCCATTGAAAAAAAATCAGATGAAATAAATACATCTTTAAACACTCTGGACTCTTTCGTCATCTTTTTGGCAGACATTATATGCTCCTTGTCTTCACGTGTTTTACATGTAGCAATAATCACGCCTGACTGGTAATGCTTACGAGCAGGTTTACGAATCACATTCAACACAGTTATTTCCCTTATTTTTAAAGGGACATTCCTGAGTTTGCTGCAATTTTTAAGATGTTATCGACTAACAGAGAGTTTTTAACGATTGTAATTACATATCAAATATATTTTTCTGCATAATATATTAGTGATTGTATATTAAATGCGTTCCTGGTCGTTCTAATATTTGTAATAGGTTAAATTTCATTTAATTCCTAAAATATATTTTCTCGTACGTATTATTTGAAGACAAAATCTAGTTTGGGCTTCTTACAAATATTAAGACGGCCACAAACACCTTGAATATACAGACAATAATATTCTAAACAAGAAAATATATATTGGAAACATTTTACAATGTAGCAAACTCAGCAATGTCCCTTTAAACCATCTTTTAACAAGCCGTTCACTTTTGTGTTTACATTTTCATTTTAGCTTCTGGGAGGTTTCTAATTACGATCACCTTTACTCTCTCCGGACTTTACCACATCACTAAATTGCCGTTTTAGTGTCTTTATCTTATCTTTCACATTAACTAAACCACTGTTGAGATCTTTACTCAAGTCTTTCTTAACTTTGTTCAAACTGGCTTCCACTTTATCGGCAATGGCTTTATGTAAGTGTTTTAAAATGTTCTGTTCAACGCTTTACTCCAGGTTTGTCTATGCGTAATGTCAACTTGCTGAAAAGCTCATGTAAATCGCTAGACAACTTTGTAATGGCGTCCATCTCGATGTTGGCGTTGAAAACTTCGGATGAGTTAGAACCACGCTTACCTACCTTGTGGCTATTTTCACAGGAACAGAAACACGAACAACTTTTCACCTTTTTACACTACTCGCTGAAATCGATTTCAGTAACTTCGTCAAATTGTCTTTTCCTGTTATCTCGATTTGGGCAATGCTCGATAACAGCAACCACATCGCTTTGAGTTGGCGCCATTACACTGTCAACATAACCTTGCGAGGATTGAATGTCAGTGACTGAATCTAACACATCCATCATAAACTCATCAATACTGTCCCAGAATTAGCACAAAAGAATCCATAGAAACTTACAAACTGCCTTTAAAAACCAAATATACATAAAATATCAAAAATACTGATAAATTATTTTTTTAAAATCAGAGGAGCAGAAAACAACACGTCTTTCTCATCCGACGCATGCGTTCGTTCATTTGTTCATGGGCTTATTTACAGTACAACAAATTGACGCTTTTCAAATCCCCACTGTTGTAGCCTAGTTACTAAGTAGATGCACCATATCATTAATATGCATAGTTTGTATGGTTTATTGAAAACATGCTCAACACTATCTATCCAAGGCTGTGAACACAGAGCTTGAAGAGTGCTTCACAGATAGAACGCACAAACTGCATGGAAAAACATTCAGTTTTAAACATCTATAGGTGAACCGAATTATACATTAGAACACTTAATACAGTGGTCCCTGTTTTGAAAAACCCTTGCAAATAAAGACTATTAACTCTTTGCCTTGTGGAACTACCATGACTACAAGGTTCGAAATATGACTTCCTGTCTAATAGGACCTTGCCTATGGAAGCTGAGTAGGTGTTAGACAGCAGAGGCCACTGAACCATATTACATTGCAAGCCCGTAGCCAATGGGGGGTCGGTCGACCCCCCCCCCCCCCCTTACCGGTAGCTTTTTTCAATATGCCCCCGGATTCCCCTAAGCAACGTGCCTCACCATAAGCATAAACGACGTCCCCCTTTCAAAATCCTGGCTACGGGCCTGCATTGTCAATGAGTAATTAGAAGTCCTGCTTTGTAATAGAGTTCCAATACAGTTAGAAGGAGGTTTGTCTGATATTTTGGTACACAACAACACATACATCCTGGTAGAAATCTCTCTCTCTCTCTCTCTCTCTCTCTCTCTCTCTCTCTCTCTCTCTCTCTCTCTCTCTCTCTCTCTCTCTCTCTCTCTCTCTCTAATTATATATATTTCATGATTACTTTAATTTACCAAACCCTTTAGGTATGTTTTGCGTCAACTGCAGCACTGGTCAATCAGTGTAGACAATATAACTGATATCCCATTGTCTTCTATTTTAAAAGTAGATCTGTCCGTATATACTGATTAATAACCCAATTGAAAGTTTGGATCAGTATTGCATTTTATAACAAACGCATAATTTATATTCATATTCTGTGATGTATGTACAGCATGTGACACAACTTGTCTTCTTCTTCTACTACTGTCATTTGCCTTAGAAACAGAGAATCAATATTATAACTGGATTATCAAATGAATAAAACCCAGGGGGAATGAAGCCACACATTCACATAATGGCATCGATCTTGTTTACTTTTGCTATAAAAACACCTGAATGAATACAGTGTTCTAGCTGGCAATAAATAGAAGGGCGTTAGCTGCGCCCCGTCCCAGTGCTGTGCCGCCCTGCTGTTTGTTGCCATCATAAAATGAACTCTCTCTTTTTTTTAAATCTTGCTTTCCTCTCAACTAAGAAACGTTTGACAATACATATAAGATATAAGCACGAAAATAAGTTAAAGGGACATTCCCGAGTTTGCTGCATTGTAAGATGTTTCCGACTAATAAAATATTTCTACGATTAAACACATATTAAATATATTTTTTTGTTTAGAATATCATTGTCTGTATATTCAATGTGTTTCTGGTCGTCTTAATATTTGTAAGAAGCCCAAACTGGATTTTGTCTTCAAATAATTTCGTACGTACGAAAAAATCTTTTTTAGGAAAAAAAAATGAAATTTAACCTAGTACAAATATTAGAACGACCAGAAACACGTTTAATATACAGCCAGTAATATTTTATGCAGAGAAATATATTTGATATGTAATTATAGTCGTCAAACAGTCTCCGTTAGTCGATAACATCTTTAAAATTGCAGCAAACTTGGGAATGTCCCTTTAAAATGAATGAACATCAACAGACGTACCGGTCTGGGTCGGACATCTAGGAACAGAGTTGTGCAGTTTTAAAATATACTTACCTTGATATTTGTATTGTATTCTAGTGTACGTTTCTCACAGCTCTTTGCACTGTGTTTTACATAATTATACCATTTTTCTTTTAAATGAAAATAATCATATTGATGTACTTTACCTTGTTTGACACCCAATAGCCGATCTCTATTTTTGTGCTGGGGTGTCGTTAACCATTCATTCATTCATTCAAGTAGTATAAGGGCCTACCGGGCGTCATGACCTACTTTCCGTGACCTTGACCTTGGCAGATGTCTGGCCTGTTGAGAGTCATGACCTACTTTCCGTGACCTTGACCTTGGTGTCTGGCCTTGGTGTGAGTCATAGTGGTGTGGTCTACTAGGGTGAACGCTCGCCCGTGTCCCTGACCGACTTAGGTTGGTACTGATGTCCTTGGACTGGCCCTGACCGACTTAGGTTGGTACTGATGTCCTTGGACTGGCCCTGACCGATTTGTTTAGCATTGACCGACTTAGAAGGCAGTGACTGGTATACCTGGACAGGTGTGCGACCTTGGTGTAAGTCATAGCCTTGACGTACTTGGTGTGTGCCTCATCGCCTAGCCTCGACAGGGATGGTGTAGGATCCCAAATTGCTACTAATGGGAAAGTGCAGCGGGTTTCCTCTCTAAAACTGTCAGAAGTATGTTTCACATCCAATAGCCGATGATTAATAAATCGAGATGCTCTAGTGGTGCCGTTAACCTACCACTTCTAAGGACTGCCCGACGCGAGGTAGTGTATTTAATTTTAGCGCGCTGAATGATGAATGGTTATCACTGTTTACATCCGGCAAGTGTTGGTATCTTGTGTTGTCAGTCTCTAAATAAAATACTCTACGGAACTTCTAGAAGTTAAGTTCTCAAAGTCTGGCAGAAAGACGAAATGATTGAAATAGGTGAAAAAAGGAATTCTCGTTCTACGCTATCTGATAGCGCATTCACAAGATTATTATGAACTGACCTATTTCGTCACTTCATTCCGCGCTTCGCCGCTCGCACATGTAATGGTTTAAATGACAAGTGTTATTAACATGCGTGAAGTAGTCAGCTGCGAACGACTTCGCGTCCAGCGCTGAGGGTGCGTCGTTCGTATCTCATTTGGGGAAGTTATATTTTTTCTATTATTTTTAAAACTAAATAATAATTTATAGTTTGTATATATTTTACTTATTTACTTACTTATTTATTTATTTGTTTATTTATTTATTATGTTACGAGGGTTTTTTTTCAAGCAGTCTCTAATAACCCTGAGGGGACGGGACGTAGCTCAGTGTTCCCTTGATGTGGGTCGGTCTGGGATCGATCCCCGTCGGTGGGCCCATTGAGCTATATCCAGCCAGTGCTCCACAACTGGACAACGGCCGTGGTATGCACTATCCTGTCTGTGGGATGGTGTAGGATCCCTTGCTGCTAATAAAAAAAGAGTAGCCAATGAAGTGGCGACAGCGGGTTTCCTCAATCAATATCTGTGTGGTTCTTAACCATATGTCCGTATAACCGTAAATAAAATGTGTTGAGTGCGTCGTTAAATAAAACATTTCTTTCTTTCCTCAATCAATATCTGTGTGGTCCTTAACCATATGTCCGTATAACCGTAAATAAAATGTGTTGAGTAAATATAACATCTCCTTCCTCGTAAAATAAAGATTAATTGAATACAAATATTTATTTTTAGTATTTTGTTTTAGTCATAGGGAAAGAAAGACATATTTGTCTCGAAGAAAGGAATGTTTGTTAAGAAGAAAGGCATATGCGTTAAGGAGAAGAAAGGAATATTTGTTAAGGAGAAGAAAGGGATGTTTGTTAAGAAGAAGAAAGGAATGTGTGTGTGTGTGTGTGTGTGTGTGTGTGTGTGTGTGTGTGTGTGTGTGTGTGTGTGTGAAACATCCCCAGCCCACTGCTTTGAAGAAAGAACGCGTGACTGCAACTCAACCCTCCAACCTAACCTATGATCTTTTAACTGCATTTTAAACACAAGTATTTCCCTAGAGTACAAGCCTTTTTACAGGGCTTTTTAATTACCAAATGGGTAAATACAGTGGTCGATCTAGGATCGATCCCCGTCGGTGGCCCATTAAGCTATAGCCAACCAGTGTATTATGTCTGGTATATCAAAGGTCGTGGTATGTTCTGTCTTGTACACACAGCTCTTGCTACTATAAAGTAGCGGTAGAAATATCCAATCACAAATCTAGTCATAGAGTAAAAAACACAAAAAACAAACGCAATGGTTTGGTTTTTCATTTTTTTATTTCTAAATTACAATCACTGGTCTCTCTAGAGACAACTACACATGAAATGGACACACACTGGGTTACATCGAGAGGCCTTAAGGGCGACATGTGAATAATATGAGTGTTCATTTCTCTTCATCACTGTCGTCCTCCTCATCGTCGGTATCGTCGTCGTCTTGTTCATCCAAATATTCGCCGATCCATGAACGATACTGATTTAATTTAGAACGAATCTGTGGTCTCACATCTTTGTCTGGATTCACAAACTGTAAAATGTTCCTGGTGTTGGGACCTTTGTCAAAGTAATGCATATATGTCAGAAAGCGAGAGTACGTGTCTTTAAATAACTTCCATTGCAATGTCTTCATGTTTCTTTCAATGGCATCTTGGGACATGTTTTTTTTTCTTCGTAGCGTTTCCTCTTGTTTTGGAGATAGTCACGATTGATGTCGAATTCACGTTCCACCATGAGACGAATGCCTTCGTTTTCCAGGTCGGGCGACGGCTCTCCATTTCCCTTTTCGCACGTTTTCACGTGTCGCTGCAAGTCGCTTCCGTCTTTAAAGACCAGACCACACGTATCGCAAGACTGCATCCTCTTGACCTTTTTCAGATAGGGTTCTACCTCATCATCTTCTTCTTCGTCGTCACTTTCGTAGGCGGGTATGCCTGGTAGTTTTCTCTTGAACGCGCCCCTTTGCATAATTTGCAGGTAGAGCTCTTTCTTCGACAGTGGTTGCACGTCTTCTGAGACATTCGCCGTTACGCTCGTGCTTTTATACCATTCGGACGGCCCCGTCTCTAAACCATTAGGCCGAAGACGCCAATGTTCGGGTGTGGTCGGTTTCAAGTCCACCAAGAGATGTCCGTAGGGCCTGTGGGTAGCTTCCTCAAACTGATGCATGAAATGACTAGTGTTTTCCGGATACATCTGCCGTGCCAAAGTCAGAACTTGCTGCTTGTCGATGGGGTTGTTGAACAGCGCTAGATAATGGCAGTTTCTTCTTTGTGTCGGGTCCTTGCTGTGATACAGGTTCTGGTTGATAGCGATGACGGATAAGTTTCTGTGATGACTTCCTTCTGTGAACAGGTCGGTGATCCTTGGGTCTTTATTAGCCATACACATCAGGTCGTCCAACACGATGAGATTTCTGACTCTGGGATCCAAATAACGATCCTTTTCCAAATTCTCAGGTATACCTTGAACAAATTTCACTCGAGCAACCTTTTTGATCATATCATAGAGGGGTTGCCATCGTTTGTAGAGCCAGGTGATGCGCTGGGGAGGCGGCTGGATTTTACCATCTCTCAACAATTTGTATACCAAAAATGTCTTTCCACACGACGTGGGTCCCGACACGATCATGGTGAAGGGATGTAGCAATCTTAGGGGATGCTGCTGCTGCTGTGGTGGTGGTGGTGGTGGTGGTGGTGGTGGTGGTGGTGGTGATGGCTGCTGCTGTGGTGGTGGTGGTGGTGGTGGTGGTGGCTGTTGCTGTGGTGGTGGTGGTGGTGGTGGTGGTGGTGGCTGCTGCTGTGGTGGTGGTGGTGGTGGTGGTGGTGGTGGTGGCTGCTGCTGTGGTGGTGGTGGTGGTGGTGGTGGTAGACCTTTAGCATGTTTTTGTTGAAAATGTCTTAACATGGCGTCTCTCCTCGAGAATGTGAAACCACATTCTGAACATGTGCTCTGCATGACGACTCTAAATGAAATGACGATATCTGACCCACATAGTTCCTTTTATAGCTTATTTAGAAATGCTTCTGCAGTTTCGGGGCTTTCCAACCCGTACCACTTTGTTGTTGTTGTTGTTGTTGTTTCCGTTTCAGATCGGATTTGGCTTGCTCTACCCCTGTTGTGTTGGGGAGACCATGACGACTTTGGGTGTCGGGGACTTGTTCTGTTCCTCTTTTCCTTTTTTCCACGTGGGATCGTAGAGTTCTAGACATCGATCCACACTGTACATGATCTGACTTTCCCCACCACGTTGAATTTCGAAGTGAGGTTGAAGTTTACCTTGTGCCTGCAGTTTATAGAAACGGGTCCACTTATCCACGTCGGGTACATATAACTTGTACTGGTCTGACATGTTGCTCCTCTGAAAGTTCTACCTCAAATGACGAGTTTTCCAAAACTATTTTACTTATATACCTTATGACGCATAAATATATGGTACAGGAATGTTTGAATGTGTGTGATACGTATGACCAGTGTCCCTCCTCCCAAGCACAAATCTCATCGTGCGAGCTCCCAAAAAACATCGTTACCAAAATATTACTCTTTACCAGTGTTACTACCATAGGGACACGTCCAGAGACACACTCATGGACCCAGGACATAAATAAGAAAGCAAAACCTGTTATTCATGGTTTTATTCACAACATACAACATGAAAACATAGCACACAAGTGTTTAAAACATTTAATGTCTTAACAGGTTGTTCACATAAGGACATCTTGGAGAGAGTCTGTAATGTTCCATCACCGGGTCGTCTGTCTTCTTCCATCGGTAGACGCGAAGTCCGCAACAGTAACAGGTGATGGCATCGTGGTCTCCCGTGTAGTAGAAACCGGCCTTGGCAAGTTCTTTTGGTTTTTGACGTAATTGTATGGGCCACCGAGCATACGTCGGCATCCGGGCATAGAAATGTCTCATTTCGGGACGATGACAGAACACGTAACGTCTCGAATAGCAATCTTCCTCACAGGCATCATCTGTTTCACAGGCAGCATCCGTCTGATCTGTGGGTTCATCCACGAGTTCGCCATCTTCAGTTCCAACCCCAATGTCACGTGTAGCATCCGTTTGATCCGTATAATGAATACTCTTCTTCTTCTCATCTTGTTTGGTAGTCACTCTTTTACATTTGATTGTATGTCTTTCTGAACATTTGCAGACCAAGACGTCGTCCTCGTCGCTACTGCTCGAATATCCCGATGTCATTTTCTTCGTACCAGAATATCTTCAAACTCCAAAGCAAAAATAGATCTCGTTCACAGAACTTTCGGCAAGCGAATGACGCTACTAACAAAACACCCCTTTTTATATCTAAATACGAGCCTACATAGGTCAAGGCCAGTCGTAAGTAGGCCAAGGACAATAGTCTGGGGGACAGTCCAAGGGCACAACGGAACTAGTCTAAGTAGGTCAGGGCATGACTCATACCAAGGCCAGACACCTGCCAAGTATGCCAAGGTCGGTCCATGACTCACACCAAGGCCAGACACCTGCCAAGTGTGCCAAGGTCGTTCTTTCTTCAAAGCAATGGGCTGGGGATGTTTCACACACACACACACACACACACACACACACACACACACACACACACACACACACACACTTCTAAGGCGGTCAATGATAAACAAATCAGTCAGGGCCAGTCCAAGGACATCAGGGACACGGGCGAGCGTTCACCCTAGTAGACCACACCACTATGACTCACACCTGCCAAGTACACCATGGTCAAGGTCATGGAAAGTAGGTCATGGGGGTGAACAGGCCAGACATCTGCCAAGGTCAAGGTCACGGAAAGTAGGTCATGACGCCCGGTAGGCCCTTATACTACTCATTCAGTCTTCAACAACTGGAGTACACCAAAGTCACTTCTGAGGGGTGACAGTGATACCGCGAGTTCCCACGAGCTATCGTAAGAATCCAAGAAAACCTCAACTTGTATCCGCAATCCTAGAATACACTTAAGTCCACAATCTTAGAATACACTCATTCTACAATTCTGGAATACACTAGCAGAATTCTACAGTACACTAAGTTCACAATCTTAGAATACCAATGGCGATGATGTAGTCGTTGCCGCTGATGACTTACACTGAGATATTACAAAGTTTAAGAAAAGAACGGATTTTCCAAATGCTAACGTGTTTCAATACATTGACACGTATACAGCTGAACATCTGTCTAAGTTCCGTTATTCTGCGTCCTATGCGTTTTATATTATGGATTTTACTACAAGTTATTTATTTCTGAGCCGGGGAATGTTGACACCTGCGCCCATGACAGGTGTGTGCTACAACAGCTTGTTCTGGGTGTGCTATACTTGGATTCAACATATCAAACAATTATTTAACAACCTAGGTATGACTAATATATGATTGTCTCGAAGATTTTCAAAAAAAACAAACAACTTCTTGAATATATGAAGTTGAGGCAGCATGACCAGTACCTTCAAACGTGGAACAATAACATTGCATCATCGTCTAGAGGAAAACATTATACAATTTTTAAAAAATCAGCTAATTTTTGAAAAATACCTCACCATAATGCCTGAAAAACTATGGATCATTATTCTCAAATTCAGAACATCAAATCATTATCTCCCGAATGAAATAGGACGGCGGAATAATACACCAGTTGAAAATAGGTTATGCACACTTTGTGATTCTAACGATATTGGTGATGAATATCATTATCTATTCACTTGTGCCTTCTTTACTAAGTCTCGAAAAACACTCCTAAAACAATATTATTATGTGAACCCCAGTACCCTTAAATTTAAAGAGTTAATGACTAGTAATAAAATAGGTGTCCTAAGAAAAGTCAGCAAATTAATTAAAGAAATTAATGATAAATTTAAAAGACTTTAGCTATTTGTATCAACATATACCACATCACTCGAGTTAAATATGCTTTATTATTATATCACAGATATCCCTATTTTAATAAATCAAAATATACTAGTACATGTATAACAAATTATATAATGAACTTCAATTATTCTACTATACCTAATATTATTGACTTATTGTATATATGTATTTTTGTTATGTCCACTCGTTGTATTTCTGTATACATGTATTTATATAATTTAACTATTCATATACTATATTATTTACTATTTAATATTCTTCTGTAAACTCTGTCCTGTCTTGTCACATATTATATTATGTAATTATTCATGTTTCCCCATATGCCGTTGCCTAACGGCCTGGGTGTAATAAAGTCCTGTTCTGTTTCTGTTCTGCACGTTAAAACCTATGACTTGACCTGACCTAACAGGATTACTTTCTGTTGTTAACCTTTTATTTCTAACTTTGGGTAATAAATCAATGGAAGGTGAACTAATGTCATTGTCATGTAATTATCGAATGCTTCGAAAGAAAGAAAGAAATGTTTTATTTAACGACGCACTCAAAACATTTTATTTACGGTTATATGGCGTCAGAAATATGGTTAAGGACCACACAGATTTTGAGAGGAAACCCACTGTCGCCACGGCTACTCTTCCCAATTAGCAGCAAGAGATCTTTTATTTGCGCTTCCCACAGGCAGGATAGCACAAACCATGGCCTTTGTTGAACCAGTTATGGATCACTGGTCGGTGCAAGTGGTTTACACCTACTCATTGAGCCTTGCGGAGCACTCACTCAGGGTTTGGAATCGGTATCTGGATTTAAAAAACCCATGCCTCGACTGGGATCCGAACCCAGTACCTACCAGCCTGTTGACCGATGGCCTAACCACGACGCCACCAAGGCCAGTCGAAAGCTACGAGGTCATCAGTATAGCAGAAAGTACAATTAAACATTTTTGCTACATGTAGGTTCCTTTTTTCTTTTCATTTTTGCCAGATTAGTTAGAAATTCTGAATCATGTACACTGCAGCTTTGGCAAGAGGATTGCTAAATGACGAAAGAAAGAAATGTTTTATTTAACGACGCACTCAACACATTTTATTTACAGTTATATGGCGTGAAACATATGGTTAAGGACCACACAGATAAGCGAGGAAACCCGCTGTCGCCACTTCATGGGCTACTCTTTTCGATTAGCAGCAAGGGATCTTTTATATGCACCATTCCACAGACAGGGTAGTACATACCACGGCCTTTGATATACCAGTCGTTGTGCACTGGCTGGAACGAGAAATAGCCCAATGGGCCCACCGACGGGGATCGATCCCAGACCGACCCATAGCGAGCAAGCGCTGTACCACTGGGCTACGTCCCGCCCCATGCTAAATGACGAAGACAAGCAAACATTGTTTTATGGAAACATTGCAAAAGTTACAGTCAAGTATTTGTGCAATATTAAAAGAAAAAAAAGAAAAAGTGGATCTCAGCTTCTACGGGAGGGTTCGGACGAACCCCCCGACCCCCCCCCCCCCCCCCCCCCCTAAATACGGGCCTACAAACAGTGCCGGATTTATAAGAGGGCAATTGCCCCGGGCCTCCCCTGCCAGAAGGGCCCCCCAGACTAAGGACTTCATTTATATAAAAAAAAATATTATTATAAAATTAGTTCATTTTTTAAATTTGTTATGCAATTTAATTTCTATGTTGAGGGGCCCCTAAAACCTGAAGTGCCCCAGGCCTCTGCCCCGGGACCCCCAAGGTCTAAATCCGGCCCTGCCTACAAATAACGTATAAACAAAAACAAAAATGTATAGTTAACAACACTTTATATCAGCTTGCATTTTACATGCCTCTACAAGTGTAAAGAACGCCAAAGATAACTTAGTAATAATATAAACAGATTATTGGTAGATAAACAAATAAGATATTTAAGGATACAACGTTGTGTACACATATAACTTCTATTATTATAATTGAATGAGAACAGTATTCACGTTTATATACTTTCATATGTTCCACAAAGCCGTAAATTCCAACCAAACATCCTTAATAGGATAGGATAGGATAGGATAGGATAGCAATCTAATTAAAATTAGATCCACTGGTTAATTACTATTACTTGTGGATCTAACAGCAGCCCGTTGGAGCTTATGTCCGGTTGACCTTTCATTCGGCCAATCAAAACCTCACTTGCAAAATCATTCTAGTGATTTGAAAAGAATTTGAAAACATTCGGGATTATGCCGAGGGTATACGAAATGATTCGAGTGAATTACGAAGTATGCCGGAAACTAATTTCAATATAACATTTGATATTAAATTCGTTTCAAAACGAAAAAAATCCTTGATGGTATAGCCATAAAATCTGTTTATACTAGTATACAATCCAGAGTTTATTACTGCACTTTTCCCCCTGCTTTTTAATGTTGAAATAGACCAACAAGTTCGCCTATTGCATAAATAGTCTCGCCCGATATTTTTAGAATTTGTATAACGCTATAAAAGGCGAAGTGTAATTGGTCGATATTTAAATTGTTATTTCGAGATGAAATGTCACCTGGACATGGGAGTCCACGCAATGCTGTTAGATCTACTGGTAGACAAGTAGAGCTAATTTTAATCAGATTGGATAGGATAAGATAAGATAGGATAGGATAGGATAGGATAGGATAGGATAGGATAGGATAGGATAGGACAGGACAGGATAGGATAGGATAGAATAAGATAAGATAAGATATTTATTCTGTATTTCAGGTGGCCATTGCCCATTGTAATTTTGCAATATGTTTGTATATACACAACATGTACCACTATACATATTTGTGTCACAGATGTAACAAATAATATTTAAACATACAAGTAGTTGTGCACATTTAAATACATACATAGTTATACTTTTATTTAGTTATTAATATGAATAATCCATGTTGATCAGGACAGTAACCACAAGCATATACTACATAAATATGTACATAGTTATACTTTTATTTAGTTATTAATATGAATAATCCATGTTGATCAGGACAGTAACCACAAGCATGTACTACATAAATATGTACATAGTTATACTTTTATTTAGTTATTAATATGAATAATCCATGTTGATCAGGGTAGTGACCACAAGCATGTACTACATAAATATGTACATAGTTATACTTTTATTTAGTTATTAATATGAATAATCCATGTTGATCAGGACTGTAGTATACTACACATACATAGTTATACATTTAGTACTGTTGATCATAACATATGTACATAGTTATACATAGTTATACTTTTATTTAGTTATTAATATGAATAATCCATGTTGATCAGGACAGTGACCACAAGCATGTACTACATAAATATGTACATACATAGTTATACTTTTATTTAGTTATTAATATGAATAATCCATGTTGATCAGGACAGTGACCACAAGCATGTACTACATAAATATGTACATAGTTATACTTTTATTTAGTTATTAATATGAATAATCCATGTTGATCAGGACAGTGACCACAAGCATGTACTACATAAATATGTACATAGTTATACTTTTATTTAGTTATTAATATGAATAATCCATGTTGATCAGGGTAGTGACCACAAGCATGTACTACATAAATATGTACATAGTTATACTTTTATTTAGTTATTAATATGAATAATCCATGTTGATCAGGACAGTGACCACAAGCATGTACTACATAAATATGTACATACATAGTTATACTTTTATTTAGTTATTAATATGAATAATCCATGTTGATCAGGACAGTGACCACAAGCATGTACTACATAAATATGTACATACATAGTTATACTTTTATTTAGTTATTAATATGAATAATCCATGTTGTTCAGGACAGTGACCACAAGCATGTACTACATAAATATGTACATACATAGTTATACTTTTATTTAGTTATTAATATGAATAATCCATGTTGATCAGGACAGTGACCACAAGCATGTACTACATAAATATGTACATACATAGTTATACTTTTATTTAGTTATTAATATGAATAATCCATGTTGATCAGGACAGTGACCAGGACATGTACTACATAAATATGTACATACAAATATGAATACTACATAAACCATGTACATAAATATGTACATACATAGTTATACTTTTATTTAGTTATTAATATGAATAATCCATGTTGATCAGGACAGTGACCACAAGCATGTACTACATAAATATGTACATACATAGTTATACTTTTATTTAGTTATTAATATGAATAATCCATGTTGATCAGGACAGTGACCACAAGCATGTACTACATAAATATGTACATACATAGTTATACTTTTATTTAGTTATTAATATGAATAATCCATGTTGATCAGGACAGTAACAACAAACATATACTACATAAATATGTACATACATAGTTATACTTTTATTTAGTTATTAATATGAATAATCCATGTTGATCAGGACAGTGACCACAAGCATGTACTACATAAATATGTACATAGTTATACCTTTATTTAGTTTTTAATATGAAAAATCCATGTTGATCAGGATAGAAACCACAAGCATGTACTACATAAATATGTACATAGTTATACTTTTATTTAGTTTTTAATATGAAAAATCCATGTTGATCAGGATAGAAACCACAAGCATGTACTACATAAATATGTACATAGTTATACTTTTATTTAGTTTTTAATATGAAAAATCCATGTTGATCAGGATAGAAACCACAAGCATGTACTACATAAATATGTACATAGTTATACTTTTATTTAGTTTTTAATATGAAAAATCCATGTTGATCAGGATAGAAACCACAAGCATGTACTACATAAATATGTACATAGTTATACCTTTATTTAGTTTTTAATATGAAAAATCCATGTTGATCAGGATAGAAACCACAAGCATGTACTACATGTATGTATACTTAGACGCATATAATTGTACATCTAGCTCAGTGTAATATGGGACAAGATATATTGTGCTGTCGGCTATAATATTAATACTAATAAGTTTCCTTTACACGAGTATTATATTGTATGAAATTTGTTCATGTAAACTGTGATAAACTGCAACATTCAAGTGGTATAGTGTATAATTGTACCTACATACATGTATTCTTGTAGTTCTTACAATATAGCCAGAGCTGACTTATCCTAGGAGTACATGTAGCACGTGCTACGGGCCCCGTGCTTCCGAGGGCCCCGCGGTGATGTGTACATTTATTTTCCCCAGGTCATTTTTCAACTCTCCCCGAGGGGGTTGCAAAATACATATCCTGGGAAGGGGGTTTCGCTGATATATTTGTGCTACAGGCCACGCGGATCCTTAAACCGAATCTGAATATAGCTTTTTAACGTGAATACTTTAATCAACTGTTAGTTAGAATACAGCGGTATTTAACCGTGGTAATTAAAACTCGTTAAACTACACCGAACACACAGCAATAGCTACAGTAGGTCAGGTGCCGCTTCAGTATTTACTTGCAACCAGTGATCCAATGCATTTGGAACATAATTATATTGACTAATATAAACAGAGTGATAAAACACCATAACATTTAATGATGTAAACGTCTGGCACAGGCCGACTATATTGTTAAGAAAAGTAGGCGTTATTCAAATACCCTTCTAAGAGTTAAAGCCAGGTCATTTGGAGCTGAACTTAACATTGCCGACTTCGCCTATTCCAACGGGTGGCTTCAAAGATTCAAAGCAAGACACAACATCGCCCAGCATGTCATTTCAGTTGAAAGTGCCGGTGTTGATAGAAAACTGATTACAGACGGACGGAGCCAGGCCACTGAGATTATCAAGCAGTATGACTAAAAAGATGTCTACAACACTGATGAAACTGGTCTCTTCTACCGCATGCTGCCAGATCGACTCCTTTCTACGACGACCAACAACAAAGGCACCAAAAAATCCAAGGACAGGATAACAATTGTGTTGTGTGCCAATGCCGATGGTTCTGACAAGTTTAAACCACTCGTGATAGGAAAATCTGCAAAGCCGAGGTGTTTTAAGAACTTTAATATAAATTTGTATGTGGACTACGAGGCTAACAAAAAGGCTTGGATGAACGGGGACCTGTTTGCACGTTACTTGGAAAACATGAACACCCAGATGAAGCGCCAGAAAAGACACATTCTGCTTCTCATGGACAACGCGCCTAGCCACATCATTCCAAAGAAACTTTCTAACATAAGAATTAATTTCCTGCCACCAACCACAACAAGCCATCTTCAGCCACTCGATGCTGGCATTATTCAAGCATTCAAGGGACAGTATATAAAGATGCAACTTCAACGACTTGTGCAGTGCATTGACGACAACAAAACGGGAAAAGAGTTCCAGTTGCCACTCTGTGATGGGATTCGCTTTGTCAAACAAACATGGGATATTGTTAGTGCAACGACGATAAAAAATTGTTGGATCCACGCAGGGATCATTCCACGAGAGCCTCACGATAAGTTACGCTGGACAGCACATGAACTGACACCTTTGCGGGACCTCGTTGGTGACGTCACACACAGACTTGCCATTGAAAAAGAGTTGAGAATGGGTGTTGATGAATTTCTTAATGTTGACAAAGAAACCGAGACATTCGCCAATCTTACTGATGATCAAATTGTGCAAAGTGTGAGGAAACCTGATGAAAAGTGTGTCGACCAGGAAGATGATTCTGACCCTGAACCGGAAGAAGTTCCCTCAGCGGCATGTGCGCGAGACGCGATCAAAACAGTTCTTCGGTTTATAGAAGGTAATCCACATTCAGTTGAGTCCGATGTAAATTCGATGATTTCTTTCCAAACAAGAGTGAACGAGTTAATTCTTCTGAGCACACAGCAGAAATATATTCTGGACTTTTTTTAAAAAAAAGGATTGACTTTGACACTGTGCTATTCAAATTTACTGTACTTTTTACCGTTTCACCGTACATGTTTACGTTTTTATATTTCCAATGTTCATTGCTGATTGACGAATTAAAATTAATGTTTAACTTGTTACCTTGTTTTTTCTGTTTTTGTTTATTGTCGTTTTAAACAAACTGTATGACATTTAGTACATGCAGATGTATCAAATGGAAAATATGTTTGGTGGCGCATCCTTGGCACCCTCACTTTAACGCCAACTGGATATAACGCCAAATTCACGTAGGTACCACAGTAGGCGGTAAATCGAGGTTATACTGTATATCACAATTTACATGTAATAGGAGTGAGTGGCAAAGAAAAGTCAATGTCAGAAGACATTGACTTGAACTATTTATGTCAGGATATACATGTAGGGTTGGTTGTGCCTGTATCATATCCAGATAGGAAACAAGGGTAGAATGTGTGTGATTTGTCATGTGTGATTATTCTATACTTATTCATATTTAAATTCAATTGGAATATATCTTACTTACTATTTTTAACAGTATATGATTGAGACATGATGTTAGTACAAACTAGTTCAACTCTAATTTATTTTCAGTTTGTTCCCAACTGTCAGATATAATCATAAAATATCTTCTGTTGGCTGGCTGTGTCTTTGGGGTGATACAAAGAATGTCATCCATGGGTTACCAACTAAAGTTGGCCATAGGAATCTAGTTTTGCCTACGCTAGCCATACATCTTACTTTGACATCACCCTCTTCGATATCCACAATAACACTTAGGTATGGCTTAAGGTCATATGTCAGAACGCCGTAATTACCTGCATGGTTATTATGATGATATGAGGTCTGTCAAGAGAAGTAACATTGCAATTACCATGAAAAGATGTGCCTGATGTCTTTGCATTTGATACAGAGTACTTGTTAGATATTTTCATAGTGTGTTCCGTTATACGGTCAGAACAAACAGTGACTTTAACCTCAAAATTCTTAAGTTGATAACACGGACAATCCAAAACACCTTCAGTAACTTTGCAGATACAGCTGATAGCTTTGTATTTCAACTCAGCTGGGGCAAGGGAAGTGACCTGGTGCATCTTCATTGTTCCTTTTTATTGTAGGCAAATCACCTATGAGAGTAATGTCTTGGTTGTTATTCTCAATTGTAGAACAAAGTTTGTTTTCAAAGTTTGTTTTGTTTAACGTCACCACTAGAGCACATTGATTTATTAATTATCGGCTATTGTATGTCAAACATTTATTTGGTAATTTTGACGCAGCCTTAAAGAGGAAACCCGCTACATTTGTTCATTAGTAGCAAGGGATCTTTTATATGCACCATCCCACAGACAGGATAGTACATACCACGGCCTTTGATATACCAGTCGTGGTGCACTGGGTGGAACGAGAAATAACCCAATGAGCTTAACGACGGGGATCGATCCCAAATCAACCGCACATAAAGTGGAAGCTTTACTACTGGACTACGTCCCGCCCCTAACTGTAGAACATTCGATAAAAAAGGTAATCTTACATTGTTGTATTTCTGCTATCTTGAAGATGAAGTCTACATAATTGAATATGTACCTTTTCAAAACGTTTAGCGTCTAAGGAACCCATAAATTTGTTGTAGTCATTATATTACTTTCCTGGTAGCCCAGTTCCCCAAAGATGAAAGAGAGCTTTATTCGTAAACTGTAAGCTACAAGCTCTACAAAAAGCGCGCATGTAAACAAAATTAACAAAAAGCATCATGATTAAGCTCTTCTTATAGGACAAATCGGGTGGCGGGAGGCAAAACTTTCTATAAAGTACTAATTAAGTCATCTATTGTTCAAACATCACACATTAAGTAATCAGAAGAAGGATGTGTTTTTATCTCTTCAGCTTGGTGTACCGGCCTCGGTGGCGTCGTGGTTAGGCCATCGGTCTTCAGGCTGGTAGGTACTGGGTTCGGATCACAGTCGAGGCATGGGATTTGTAATCCAGATACTGACTCCAAACCCTGAGTGAGTGCTCCGCAAGGCTCAATGGATAGGTGTAAACCACTTGCACCGACCAGTGATCCACAACAACTGGTTCAGAGGTATGTGATGGCTGTTCCCAATTAAACGCAGATAATTTAGAAAAGGTACAACTAGAAGCTGCAAGGGTAATCAATGGAATGCCTAAATTTTCTTCACGTAATTCGCTATATATTGAAACCGGTCTTACAACACTTAGTGAAAGGAGAAAAACAAAAATGTGTACAATGTTTAAAATAATGAAAGGAATGACTCCCGATTTCTTAACTCATTGTATTCCACAAAGATTAGAAGAAAGGGTTCCTTATATGTTAAGCAATCGGGAGGACATATCTACATCTTTTGCTAGAACCTGCTTACTAAAATCATAATTTATTTATTCAGCAACTGATTTATGGAATAATTTAAGCCCAGCAATTAAAAAGTGTGAAACAATATCGTCTTTCAAAAAAGCAGTAACACCAGTGGTAAATAAAGTTCCATATTATTTTTCCTGGGGAAAAAAATAGAAAATATATTGCATACTAGATTACGACATGGATGTAGCCCTTTAAACGCCGATTTGTACAGATGTGGACTTACCACATACCCTTCATGTAACTGTGGATACAGATTAGAAAACAATATTCATTTTTTTCTTACAATGTAAACAATATGAACAACAGAGACTGATTCTATGTAATTCCTTACAGCTTTTTCAACCAACAGATTTACAGTTACTGTTATATGGTAGAAGCACATTAAACGATGCCAATAATAAAAAAATATTTACTTATGTTCAAATATATATATATATATTTTAAAAAAACCTCATCGTTTTGATTAATAAAGTATTATTTAAATTACCAAAAGGATAATTTGTAAATGTGATATCGAATTTAACTGCACGTGATATACTATTTGTGTAATCTTTTGTATCATATTTGTTTTTCTTTCCTTTACATTCTTTTGTATATAATACATTTCCTTACACTGGTTATCCTTTGAATGTATACATGTAGTTTATATTTACAGCTATGTATATTGTATGAATATAGAAGAGGGCCTCGTAAGTTGTCAAACTTGTGCCCAATTATTTTGTTCTTTGTACAATAAAATATGTTTGCAATCAACTGGTTCAACAAAGGCCATGGTTTGTACTATCCTGCCTGTGGGAAGCGCAAATAAAAGATCCCTTGCTGCCTGTCGTAACAGAGTAGCCTATGTCGCGACAGCGGGTTTCCTCTATAAAAAACACCCATATGACCATATGTTTGACGTCCAATAGCCGATGATAAGATAAAAAAATCAATGTGCTCTAGTGGCGTCGTTAAATAAAACAAACTTTACTTTCTTCAGCTTGGGCAAAGTATTACAGTTTACTTCTCTTTGAAAGACCCAACACTGATATAGTTCCAGTATCAAATGTTACATAGACTAATACTAATTTTTTTTTACATAAAATAAAATTGATCGATTCTATTATTTGTTATGTTTGCTCATACGAGCCAGAAACACTTCAGCATCGATTTTATGACTACCCAAACGTCGTCGACGTGTGAACTACTATAGATACTAGTAAAGTTTGTTTTGTTTGAAGACACCACTAGAGCATATTGATTTATTAATGATCGGCTACTGGATGCCAAACGTTTGGTAATTCTGACATATAGTCTGAGAGAGGAAACCGCTACATTTTTCTATTAGTAGCAAGCGATCTATTATATGCCCCATCCCATAGGCAGAATAGCACAAACAACGGCCTTTGATATACCAGTCGTGGAACACTGGCTGTAACGAGAAATAGCCCAATTGCCCATGGACGGAGATCGATGGATTAGGCGAGCGTTTTACCACAGAGCTACGTCCTAACCCCAAGTGGAGTACTATGGAAGAATGGCTATTACAAAAACGTGATTTTATCCACTTGAGTAGAATCACAGTTTTATTTGCGAATTTACAAGTTGGTGCGCATGCGCGTACCGATAGGATGGAGTTTGAGAGCTCTCCGTCAAAAACTATGAAATAATAGTTTTTGGATGTTCTTCTGAGTCTATGTGACGAAATAGTCTTTGGAACCTGTTTCGGGTATTTATTATCTTCTGGACTGTGATGAAAATGTAGGGGACATAAGAAAAGGCACGAGTTCGACCCGTACCCCCCTTTCAATGGTTATGGTTAGTTTTAGGGTTAGGGTTAATCTTTAGAGCTTTGATATAGAGGGTTACGGGTCAAACTCTTTCTTTGATCCAGACAGGCAGAATGATTTCCGTCGCTCTATGGAGGATTTCTATCGGAACGTTTACACAACCTCTGGTAAGTCCTCTTTAAAAAGAAAAGCACAGTCCGCATACCAAGTATACTCCAATGATTGATCTAAGCTATCGATTGCTTTACTGTCGCTCTACGTGGGATACAGTGGGCTTAGTTGTGTGGGGAACTATACACCTGTGTTTATGGATGGACTTTGCAAATGTATGTCACACACATGCGTCGATATAGTAAATCGTTATTGTGTGTTTGAAACTTCAACGTCATTTCCAACCTCGCCCATAGGCATACGGGTTCCCATATTTGTACGGACGGGGGGGGAGGGGGGGGGGGGGGGGGCTTTTGTCCGAATTAAACGAAAGTGCATGAATCTGGATTACCATGTTTATTCATATTAGCATTATTACCAAACAGCTATTTAGAGATGCAGATGGTATCGTCACACATTTTGACATGGATTAAAAGTAATATGGGTAGAATGATGGAAATACATGGAGAAAAACAGGGTTCAGGCCATACAAAATATATGTAAATTATATACATGTATTGAATATGAAGTATATACATGTTGAATTCCGTTGGCTCAAACCCCGTCGGTGCTCGAGAAAGAGTTCGACCCATCGGGTAGTTCGACCTAACCATTCGGTCAGGATCGGACATTTCCGTAACATCAGTTAGAATGAATGAATGAATGAATGAATGGATGTTTAACGACACCCCAGCACGAAAAATACATCGGCTATTGGGTGTCACATTATGGTAATGTAAACAAATAAGGTAATGATCAACATCAATATATAAATTCAAGATTTAAATAAAAACAGTGTAAAGAACTGTGCAAAAATACAAATATCACAGATAGATACGGACTTTTACTCAAAATTTCAATTTGTGCTTTATTGGCCATTCTCAAAGACAATGTTACACTCCTGCACCACGGTGAGGTTACAGCACGCGCAGGGGCATCAGAAAGTTGAATTAGATACAAATTGTGTAATACATGTAAGTGCACTGAAATAAAATAAATAAATGGCCAATTCTTAATCTGTATTGACATGAACTTATTAGTAAACAATTTTAATAATTCAACAATAAAAAACGCAGCACTGTCCTATTTCCATAAATGTAGTCGCCACGTGTTCAAAGTAACCTAACGCTTTATGCTGAGATCCGTTTGTGCACTAATTGTTTGATTGGTATCACGGTTCATCTAACAGTTACAATAACACTACCTGTACTTGAAAGATGATTACCAATTTTTTTTTTTTTTTTTTTTTTTTTTTTTGATTACCAATAGCCGCTTAACAAACAACATGACAAGTATGGTAATGTAAGGATTGCTTGGCTAGTGTTGCGATTCCCCGATTCATCTATGACTGCGTCGTTAAATAAAACATTTCTTTCTTTCTTTCTATAGTTTGTTCCGCCTCAATAATTAATCCGAAGGTTTTAATAACAAACTGCGCAAGCGGAGCGATTGTTAGTCCTGTTTGATGGTTTACCATTTGATATTTGATGGATCACCAGTTTGAAGGAAATATAGCTATTAACAGAGATGGGACTGATAATTTAGTTACAGCGAAGGCTTATAATAGACCCTGGATGTGTTTGATCCTTCAGCAGTTACAACTCAGGGACGTAGTTATATTTCTCGGGATAAGAACAGTATGGAGAATTAAGTAGTAAAATGCCATTTCCGAGAACATTTTATATTTAGATCGTCTGAATTTACTGGATAGGAGGTAGTTGACAACCCTACCACACTAACTACAGCTCCGCACATTGCATGATTTTTAACAGACGAATCGTGCTATAAATATATCAAGGGAACCTGCTGTGAATAAAAAAAGAAGAAGAAAGAAATGTTTTATTTAACGACGCACTCAACACATTTTATTTTACGATTATATGGCGTCAGACATATGGTTAAGGACCACACAGATTTTGAGAGGAGACCCGCTGTCGCCACTACATGGGCTACTCTTTCCGATTAGCAGCAAGGGATCTTTTATTTGCGCTTCCCACAGGCAGGATAGCACAAACCATGGCCTTTGTTGAACCAGTTATGGATCACTGGTCGGTGCAAGTGCTTTACCAGTGAGTCTTGCGGAGCACTCACTCAGGGTTTGGAGTCGGTATCTGGATTAAAAATCCCATGCCTCGACTGGGATCCGAACCCAGTACCTACCAGCCTGTAGACCGATGGCCTAACCACGACGCTACCGAGGCCGGTAAATTTTTTAATGAATATGTACATGTAGGCTTATATAGCCATAATTATTAAAAACATATAACTATTTCATATTCAGTGCATAAAATATGGCACGAACGATTTTGTCGTTCGTCTTTCGGTTATGCAAGACCAATATCAACATAAACGACGGATCGTTCGTGCAAAAGCTGTAATCCCTCGTTATAAAATGTTGGCTAATATGATCAATGTTTTGAAAAACTGCGTCTATTGGGAAAGGCGGACGGACCATGCCATATCATAATACAACCAGTCAAAGACGGGTATATAATAGAAATGCAACGGGGTTATTCTTCTATAATAATTACTATCCTTTCGATTCCCGGGTACTCTATATGGTATATTAAAGCCATTATAATAATTTTGAATTATGACACCACGTTTTGTGAACAAATAAAAAACAACATATACATTGCGTGTTCATTTTTAAATTTTATTTATGTCGACGTCTGATCAGTGTATGTAGGTCTTCTGTGTTGCTGCAAGAAAACAAGAAAATGACGGCATAATTTTAAAATTAAAAATTATTTTCTTACACACCCGTTGGTGAGAACATCATTCGTTATTTTTGATAACACATACTTGTTTACACATGCACGTGTGTTAACAATTGCAAGATATTTGACTGGCTGTTCCTAGGTGTTGATCAGGTCACCAATGCCATACATCCAATAAACAAAAAGCACGATCGAAATCGATTATACTGTGACATATAGTTAACTTGACAATCATTTATCTGTGACGCGTAAGTGCAAGGGGTGCAAATAACTTTTAGTCGAAAAAGATGTTAAAATTTGCTTAAAACCTTGTTTTTGAGGATATGTAAGATATAAAATAATACATTCGTGTCCGTCAGATACCATTTATCTTATAACTCGTTGTTTAAAAACGTATCAAACTGGCTTTTGC
>NC_054702.1:35519117-35566821 GCF_016097555.1 Gigantopelta aegis
TACAACTCAGTCGACACTTATTCTGTACAACTCAGTCGGCACTTATTCTGTACAACTCAGTCGACAGCTCAGTCAACACTTATTCTGTACAACTCAATCAACACTTATTCTGTACAACTCAGTCGACACTTATTCTGTACAACTCAGTCGACACTTATTCTGTACAACTCAGTCGAAACTTATTCTGTACAACTCAATCAACACTTATTCTGTACAACTCAATCAACACTTATTCTGTACAACTCAGTCAACACTTATTCTGTACAACTCAATCAACACTTATTCTGTACAACTCAGTCGACACTTATTCTGTACAACTCAGTCGACACTTATTCTGTACAACTCAGTCGAAACTTATTCTGTACAACTCAATCAACACTTATTCTGTATAACTCAATCAACACTTATTCTGTACAACTCAGTCAACACTTATTCTGTACAACTCAATCAACACATATTCTTTACAACTTAACCAGCGAAACCACTACAAACAAGACAGTTCGTCACAACTCGATCAGCACTTTTTCATTACAACTCAACCAGGTCTGGTGGTTATAAACCTTTTAGAGTCTAGACTCGAAGCTCTAGTAGAAATTGACACACTAGTGGCATGACAATGCCATACAAATTGTATGCGTGTGACGTTAGTAAAGATAAAGTCTGGACTAAAAGTTTTATTAGCACGGGTCCTGATTCTCTCAGATATGATATCTGAAATCCACAGTCAACGAAACCAACTCAAACACCACTCATTGTTTACAACCCAAACAACACTAATTGTTTACAACTCAAACAACACTAATTCTTGACAACTCAGTCAGATACTTCCAGATATCTGAAATTAAATTATTAGTCAGCAAAATCAACGCAAAAAAACACACAAAAAAAACCCTAACACTGTATACCTCGCTTTCCTCCCAACATTGCAGCTTGTGCTTGTTTCCTTGCAATAAACCTTTGAGCTGCAAGTTTCAATATCATATCAACTGCTCTCCTCCGATAGTAATATAACCTGGAGTGTGACTCGTGGATCACTGCAGACACCACCATAAACACTAGCAGGCATGTAAAGCGCATCTGCAGAAAGAGAAATGAAAGGAATGCTTGTTTAACGATACCCATTCTGTAAACATAAATTATGACATTTGGTCAAAAGAGCGAGACGAAGAAACTGCTGTTGTTATCTAATCGCCACCTAATCCTACCTAATAGCACCAAGAGAGCCTTTAATTTATACTGCACGTCCCCGAGTCAGGACAGCACATACTACAGCCTTTGAGGTACCAATAATTATGCAGGGGTTCTAGAACATTGTTTTAAATCGCCATGGGGCCAGTGGCGTTGAAAATGCACTGGCCGTGCTTAAAACGTTACCTTCTGCTCAGTTAAACCTGGTAGGTACTGAGTTCGCAGGCTCAGTAGAGAGGGATAAGGTGACCAACTTCTTTCTAACTTAGCAGTAATAACTAGCCATTTCATTTCAACTTATGTTCGTGCTTATATCTAATTAAGGTTCAAGCACGCTGTCCTGGGTACACACACACACACACACACACACACACACACACACACACACACACCTCAGCTATCTGGGCTGTCTGTCCGGGACAGTGAGTTACGTTATTAGTGGTTAGTGAGAGAGAAGAGTGTGTAGTGGTCTTTTACACCTACCCATCGAGTCATTACGACTCGCTCTGGATGGGAGCCGGTACCGGGCTGCGAACTCTGTACCTACCAGCCTTATATTCGATGGCACAACACCACCGAGGCCGGTAATAACTAGCCAGTTAGCCTGTCCTGGAGAGACAACCCAGATATATCTGAGATGTTTGCTTTAAGGACAGCCAGCGTAGTTATAATCGCGAAAACCAAGGTAAAATGAACTGAAACGAATAGATCGCCTAAAAATTACTTTAACGATATTAAAGGGACAAACCCTAGTTGTTAAACACTGCAGCATATTGTTTACTATTAGAGCCGTTTATGATCACTGAAATCAAACATTACTTATATATTTTATTGTTTAGATTATCCATTTCCGTAGAACCGAAGTGTTTCTGGTCATCCTGTTTTTTCTAATACCACAAAATGCATTTATCATTTTTTTTTTTAAAACGCACGTAGGTCCGAGAAGTAGCGTTTATTGATTCAAGTTCTAGTTTATTTGTTAAGGATATTTCCCTGTTTTAACGTCACAGACTCTTCTTTTAATCCGTTGTAACTTTATCCAAGTGTGTTACAGGTTTGTGGATTAACTAAACTTAGTGTCTATTTTTACGAGTTGAAATTAGAGTTTGCACCTTTAAGTATAAGTTCAGATCTTACCTTTTTGTAATGGCTGGATCCTCGTAACAAATAATGATATAACCTGTGATGACATCGGCGACTTTATACTGCATTTGTGACAGCAGTTATACAGTTTCTATTACTCTGCTTTGACGTGTTAAAAATGGTATCTGTTGTTATCAATAAATATTGCGTAAATCTATAAACAATTAATTATTATGCACATCCTGTTAAGACAAGCTGTTGTTGACACTTTCGACTTCAAATGCAAATGCAGGATTGTTCTAAGGAGAGGGTTCCACGTTTTAAAAGAGCATCCGACATTTCAAGCAAAACATTTATAATAAAAGTTCAAACTTCACATTTCCTTTGTCCGTGGAACCTGTACAACTCCAAGGGGGATAAGTAGTCGGGTTAGCGTATAAAATGTGGAGATTTTAAAGTATCACAATTGGTTTAAGAACACCTCGGTACATTTATAAACTACGGTCATTCGGTGTCTAACGTAGTATGATTTTTAACATTTGGTAGAGGGAAAGAGAATGAACGAATGAATGAATGAATGAATGAATGAATGAATGTTTAACGACACCCCAGCACGAAGGGAAAGAGAAGAGAGGAAATCCGTTTACGCAATGTTGTGTGCTCCAACTGATTAAGCAGCAATGATTCTTTTATATGCACTTTCCCATAGTCCGGACAATACAAACCACGGCTGTTGGTGTATCAGTCGTGGGGACTGGTGTGGACCGGGGAGGGGGTGGGGGACCGAGTCCATAGAGAGCAATTCATTATGCGATCCATTGCAGAGTGTAATGTTAGACACACATTGATGACATCGGCTAACAAACCACAAGTAGAAACTTATTTATAAACTAGTTTTGTTGTTTGTTTGTTTCTTTTGTTTAACGACACCACTGGAGCACATTGACTAATTAATCATCGGTTATTGGATGTCAAATATTTGGTAATTTCGACTGGTAGCCATCAGAGGAAACCCGCTACATTTTTTCCCAATGCAGAAAGGGGTCTTTTATATGCACTTTCCCACTGACAGGAAAACACATACCACGGCCTTTGTCCAATTGTGGTGGACTGGCCGGAACGAGAAAACATCCACTCAGCTGAATGCATCCTGCGACGCAAGCATCTCAAACGAGCACTCAACCGACTGAGCTAAATCCCCCCCCCCCCCCCCCCCCCATCCCCCCACCCCCCAAACTAGTTATGTTCCACAAAGACAGCTGGGGCGGGACGTAGTCTCGTGGTACAATGCTCGGTTGATGCGCGGTCGGTCTGGGGGATCGATCTCCGTCGGTGAACTCATTAGGTTATATCTCGTTCCAGCCAGTGCTTCACGACTGGTATATCAAAGGCTGTGGTATGTGCTATCCTGTCTGTGGGTTGGTGCATATAAAAGACCCCTTGCTACTAATGGTTTCCTCTAGTAAGACTGCCAGAATTACAAAACGTTTTACATCCAATAGCTGATGATTCATAAATCAACGTGCTCTGGTGGTGTCGTTAAACAAAACAAACTAAATTTAAACATGTATGAGGCGTCCCTGGCTGCCAGGTTCCAATAGGCCAGCGTATTCTCAAATTACAGAAAACCTGTTTGAAGATCATTGAGGAGTACGCCACGAAATCATATCTTGGTAACGGCCCTGCATTTATACATTATATCATAGTGTCAAAAGCTCCAGGAGTGCCGTCTGGTTTTGTCAGTAGTTTACGGGGTTTTTTTTGTATTATATATATAATGAATGTGAATTTATCTGTAATATGACAGGAGTGTTAAAATTAATTATGGTGTTCTGTCTAAAGCAAGCTGTTACAGACCATTGACATCAATAGCACCTTACCGGCCTCGGTGGCGTCGTGGTTAGGTCATCGGTATACAGGCTGGTAGGTACTGGGTTCGGATCCCAGTCGAGGCATGGGATTTGTAATCCAGATACTGACTCCAAACCCTGAGTGAGTGCTCCGCAAGGCTCAGTGGGTAGATGTAAACCACTTGCACCGACCAGTGATCCATAACTAGTTCAACAAAGGCCATGGTTTGTGCTATCCTACCTGTGGGAAGCCCAAATAAAATATCCCTTGCTGCTAATCGGAAAGAGTAGCCCATGTAGTGGCGACAGCGGGTTTCCTCTCAAAATCTGTGTGGTCCTTAACCATATGTCTGACGCCATATAACCGTAAATAAAATGTGTTGAGTGCGTCGTTAAATAAAATATTTCTTTCTTTTTTCATTAGCACCTTGGGCGGTACGAATCCTAGTGGTAAAGCGCTCGCTTGATGCACGGTCGGTTTTGGATCGATCCCCGTCAGTGAACCCATTGGGCTATTTCTGGTTCCAGCCAGTGCACCACGACTGGTACATCAAAGGCCGTGGTATGTGCTATCCTGTCTATGAGCTGGTGCATATAAAATATCCCTTGCTGCTAATCGAAAAGAGTAGCCCATGAAGTGGCGACAGTACGTTTCCTATCTCATTATTTGAGCGGTCCTTAACCATGACCGACACATACAACCGTAAATAAAATGTGTTGAGTGTGTCGTTAAATAAAACATTCCTTCCTTCCATCATTAGCACCTCATCAAACTCGTCTTCGCTCTCCACGAGCCATATTTTTTGTACATAATAAAATGGCGTCCTTGATTTTATTATTTAACGTACATAATTACTTTATTTTTATTTGCACATAATGTGGTTTTAAAAAACAAAACAACGTATATGCAATACGTATACATATGGCGTATAGAAATACACACACGTATACGCGAATGTATTCGCCGGTGAAAACGAGGAGTCACATCCGGTTAGAGGGTAAAACAAACGGTGAAATGTAATGCAAAACATGTATCCACAGGCAGGCGGAAGCAAAGAGACATGGGGGTGGGGTGGTGGAGGGTCTCGATCTCAGTTGGCCCTCCGTCTCGTACGCTCATGAGCAAAACCTCAAATTCGGGCAAACATTATAGATATTCGGGGAAAATGTGCTAACCTTATTGCAGGGCGCACATGATTAAGTCGGAGTATGCTAACCCGAGACCTTTTTATAATGTATTTTCATCATTCAACCTTCAAAATTAAGTGTAGGTCCTAATCCATGTAAAAATGCGTAGTGATTGGCTTGCAACCCTATACAGCTGTTTGGTAGTAATGATAATATGAATAAATGTTGTTATCCACATTCGGGCATTTCCGTTTAATTCGGGCAAAAGCCAGTCTAACCCCTATCCCCACCCCACCTACAAAACTGGGAGCCCGTACGCCTATGTTTGTAGTAGTTATATACTGAATAGTAGTACCTTGGTTGTTTTTTGTTTTTGTTTTTGTTTGTTTGTTGTTGTTTTTTGTTTGTTTTTTAATATAAAATTATTTAGATATGGCTCCATATCGTACTCAATTTCACGAATACGGTGAAAACCAGTGTTAAAGTTTAGTTTATTATATTATATGCTGCCAATGCTTATATATTGACAGATTAAACCGGCTCTGGCATTGTTATTTAGGAAGTAACCCAATGTGTCAGCACATTCATATATGGTCATAGTACTGCATGCATTCAGTAAGGTTCGATTTTTTAGTTTTGCGGCTCGACAGTAACTGGGAGATCGACTGCTTTATGTCGAATTATAATTTATTCGGTTTAACCGGAGTTGAAATCAGGCTAGAGCAAAACGAAAAGAAAGAAAAAAAGCTTGTTGATCACAAGTGGAAAGGCAATAAACGTAACTGTTCAGGTAATATACATCATTTTTGTAAAGTTGAAATACGGTATACATATTTAAAAAATAATTATAGTATACATATACTGTATTTATGTTAAACAGCGATTCAACAAATCCTGGCTAGTGAATTGTTTATCTGGGCTAGTGGAAATGATCAACTACATGCATATTACTTATACACAGGTCTAGTGACTTTGTCAAACATTTCTCAAATAAGGGGCGGGACGTAGCCCAGTGGTAAAGCGCTCGCTTGATGCGCGGTCGGTTTGGGATCGATCTCCGTCGATGGGCCTATTAGGTATATCAAAGGCCGTGGTATGTACTACCCTGACTGTGGGATGGTGCATATGAAAGATCCCTTGCTGCTAATCGGAAAGAGTAGCCCATGAAGTGGCGACAGCGGTTTTCCTCTCTCAATATCTGTGTGGTCCTTAACCATATATCTGACGCCATATAACTGTAAATGAAATGTGTTGAGAGTGTCGTTAGATAAAACATTTCCTTCCTTCCTTCCTTCCCAGTGGTGTCGTTAAAGAAAACAAACAAAATTGTCGAAAACTTATTTCTTTCTTTATACCACTGCCTCTTTCTTTTTACTCCTTTGATTCCCCCCCCCCCCCCCCTCCCCCTTTAGATGTGGGCTTAGTCTGACCACTTCGGAGAGCCTTCAGTAGTTACTTCTGGCATTGTTAAAGAGTTACTTGTAACCACCTACTAAGTAACTATACTCCAGTACTACCGGCGGTCATCATTTAGTACCGTGGGTCAGACCAGCTTTATTAGCGGCGGAGGACGAGGATGCCAGGTGGGTGCAGGGAAGTACACAGAGATTGCACCCGTGGAGGAAGTTGAGACAGGTAGGCTGTTATTTCTAGTTAGTATGTCATCAATGTTGTTTACTTATTTATTTATTATCTTTTAATTATCTACATTGAATCAATGTTTCACTAATTAAATGTTTGGCCTATCATATCTCTAAATAGGGTCCGTTTAAAGTTCACAGCCCTACCCACTTGACATATTGTCCCTAGTGGTAGTGTTTTCGTAAGGTGTAGTTTGTAGAACACATTTCTGTGCTCCACATATGGTATACCAAAAAACCCTTGGTTTTGTGCTGTCCTGCCAATATGAAAGTGTACATACAATGACCCCATGATGCGTGTAGTGGGTTTTGTGGGCCAAATATTTATTTTGTTTGTTTTAACGACACCACTAGAGCACAATGATTAATTAATAATCGGCAATTGGATGTCAAACATTTGATAATTTTCACATATAGTCTAAGAGTGGAAACCTACATTTTTCCATTAATAGCATGGGATCTTTTATATGCATCATCCAACAAAACAGGATAGAACATAGCACAGCCTTTGATATACCAGTTGTCGTGCAACGAAAAATAGAACATAGCACAGCCTTTGATATACCAGTTGTCGTGCAACGAAAAATAGAACATAGCACAGCCTTTGATATACCAGTTGTCGTGCAACGAAAAATAGAACATAGCACAGCCTTTGATATACCAGTTGTCGTGCAACGAAAAATAGAACATAGCACAGCCTTTGATATACCAGTTGTCGTGCAACGAAAAATAGAACATAGCACAGCCTTTGATATACCAGTTGTCGTGCAACGAAAAATAGAACATAGCACAGCCTTTGATATACCAGTTGTCGTGCAACGAAAAATAGAACATAGCACAGCCTTTGATATACCAGTTGTCGTGCAACGAAAAATAGAACATAGCACAGCCTTTGATACACCAGTTGTCGTGCAACGAAAAATAGAACATAGCACAGCCTTTGATACACCAGTTGTCGTGCAACGAAAAATAGAACATAGCACAGCCTTTGATATACCAGTTGTCGTGCAACGAAAAATAGAACATAGCACAGCCTTTGATATACCAGTTGTCGTGCAACGAAAAATAGAACATAGCACAGCCTTTGATATACCAGTTGTCGTGCAACGAAAAATAGAACATAGCACAGCCTTTGATATACCAGTTGTCGTGCAACGAAAAATAGAACATAGCACAGCCTTTGATATACCAGTTGTCGTGCAACGAAAAATAGAACATAGCACAGCCTTTGATACACCAGTTGTCGTGCAACGAAAAATAGAACATAGCACAGCCTTTGATACACCAGTTGTCGTGCAACGAAAAATAGAACATAGCACAGCCTTTGATATACCAGTTGTCGTGCAACGAAAAATAGAACATAGCACAGCCTTTGATATACCAGTTGTCGTGCAACGAAAAATAGAACATAGCACAGCCTTTGATATACCAGTTGTCGTGCAACGAAAAATAGAACATAGCACAGCCTTTGATATACCAGTTGTCGTGCAACGAAAAATAGCTCAATGGGCCCACAGATGGGGCCCCAAATATTTAAGTCAAAATTAAAAGTCCAAACAAACCCATCATAAAATATTTTTTATTTCATGAACAGTGGTGGTCCTGCAACACAAATGGTCTTGCCCAACATGCTGGATTGCATCCAGAAGCTCTAGTAAACATCATTAAGATCATAATGAATCTTCGTTTCAAACAAGTGACATATTCTAGGAAATACCTTTGGATTTCAGAGCCCCTGCTTATAAAACTTTTAGTGTCCAGACTGAATGTCTAACAACGTGACACGCATGCAGTTTGTATGGCGTTGTCATGACATTAGTGTCTCAGACTCTAAAAGTTTTATAAGCACCAGGTCCAGGTACAATGAAGGCAGTATAAACATGCAATGATTAAAAGAAATGTTAACAAAATGTTTACATATAGTACACACAGACAAAAATGTTTACACAACCACAGACCAAACTGTTTACATTTCCAAAGACAGAAATGTTTACATACATGTACCAAGAACTCGAAATAGCAGTGAAAAGCTGTTAATTTTCACACCTAGTAGGCAAAATAGAAATTCACCGGCTAAACCAACTTAAAAAATTGCTGGCCATTTTTCAAAATACCGACTGTATGAACAGTTATCTTATCTACTATTTAGATTGCAGGTCATTTTTCTAAATACTGACTGTATGAACAGTTATCTGTTATTAAGCTCGTTAATTATATATTTTTTATCAAAATAATTTAGGTCCGAAATTTTCACACACTGTACAAAATCCCTCCCATCAACCCAGGCTGTATTATTTTCAGCTGGCCTATTTTTTTTCTCAGCAGTACACATTTTAATTGGTTTGTTATTTTATTCCCCTGAGGAAGGTTTAAAGTTTTTAAATGAAATGTTGGGAGTTTTAAGATAGTCAAACTAATTTAATATATTATTATTATTATTTATTTTTTTTTTTAAATAACAGGACATATTTTACTTCCTATATTGAGCCCTGCGTTTTTCGACTGAAACATTTACATATCCAGACATAAAACATTTACATATCCAGACATAAAACATTTACATATCCAGACATAAAACATTTACATATCCAGACATAAAATACTTACATAGCCACACACAGAAATGTTAGCATTTTTACAGAAAGAAGTAGCTTACATACATGTACATGATTTGTATACTTACATCATAATAAGTTACACATGTTTAAACAGTATCAATGTTAATTACAATTGTTTTCCCCCACTTTTGGAAGAGCGTGTACCTGTACCTTTTTGTTTCACATACAAATAATTTTGAGCTAGAAACATCAACATGATCAGAAATACATTGGATTTACAATCATTCATAACTGAAGCAAAATGTTGTAAGTAATGTATATTTCAATTCAACTTATTTTCGTGTTTATATCCAATTAAGGTTCAAGCACGCTGTCCTGGGCACACACCTCAGCTATCTGTCCAGGACAGTGGGTTAGTTGTTAGTTGGTTAGTGGTAGTGAGAGAGAACAGGGTGTAGTGGCCTTACACCTACCCACTGAGCACTTAAGAACTCACTCTTGGTTGGAGGGGTTGGAGCCAGTACTGGGTGTGCACCCTGTACCTACCAACCTGTAGTCGGATGGCTTAACCACTGCGCCACCAAGGCCGGTTAGTAATGTATAAAGTTAAAGTTTGGTTTAACACTACCATTATAGCAAACTGATTAATGAATCATTGGTAATTCATGTATAGTTTAACACTTAAAACAGACGTAAATACTGAAAAATATTCCACACTGCCTAATAACTAGGGTCAGCGGATTTAACAAACTGGATATGTGTATTATAAATAACTTAGAGTACACAATTTACAATTAAAATTTAAAACTTTGCTAAAAATCCTGTGATCAATGAAAAGTCAACAAACCTGGACAAACTTACTTATTATCCATTCATTAGTGTACCAGACACAGGTTTAATTTATCAGCCAGTTAAGATCACAAATGGTTCAAAACATTAACTTATGAAAAATATGGGGATGGGGGAAGAGGAATAACATCCATACTGATATTATACTTACAAAAATACAGTAACAGAGTTCTAATAAATAAAAAAAACCCACAAGAGACATATCAGCTCACAGGGCCCCGCTATTTAATATTCAATTTTGTCAGTAGTAGATAATTAATTTGTAAATACCACCAAATGTTAAACTTTAAAAATGTAATAAAAATTGAAAACCTCCAAAGTATCTCTCCATTAGTTTGAGAAGACTACCCCCACAGAATCACAGAAACAAATTTTTGATCTATTCAATCAAAGCTCTAGAAAAGATAGACTTTTAAAATTTCAATATTAAATTTCCATTTAAATTTTTTTTTTTTTTAAATTATTCAGGATTTCCAAAATATCTCTCTATTAGTTTGTAAAAACTTCCCCTGGAAAAATTTACAATAATTTTTTTTTTTTTAATTTAATAAAATAAAATAAAAATTCCAAAATATATATCTACTAGTTCATGAAGACTGCCCCAGAGAATCAAAGTACCAAGTTTCAGAACTATTGTATAAAAACTCTAGAAGATAAGAATTTTAAATTACGAAGTTAAATTTCTATTTACATCTAATTTTCTTTTAATTTAACAAAAATTCTAAAATAATACACTTCCACAATATCTCTCTATTAGTTTGTGCAGTCTTCCCCTCAGAATACTTATACCAAGATTCAGAACTATCTGATCAAAACGCTAGAAGATAGACTTTTAAATCTTTAATGTTAACTTTCTATTTAAAATTTTTTAATTTAATAAAAATTCACAAATTCAAAATTCCCAAAACCTTTCTCTACTATTCGTGTGTGAAGACTGCCCCAGAGAATAATACCTAGTTTTAGAACAATTCAATCAAAACTCTAGAAGATAGACTTTCAAATTTCCAATTTAAATTGATAAAACATTTAATAAAAATTCACAATTTTCTAAATATCTCTCTATTAGTTTGTGCAGGGTGTCCCAGAGGATCACTGTGCCAAGTTTCAGCACAATTCAATCAAAATTGTAAAACAAGATTGACTTGAAAGGAAAAGTTGACGGATGGACTGACAAATAGCCATCCGAAAAATTGGCATCAGATAAGCTCTGCTGACAATAGTCAGCGCAGAGGTAAAAAAATAAAAAATAAATAAAAAAAGAAAGAGAAAGAGAAAAGTTAGTTAATAAAGTCATGGATTTCATACTACGAACCTCGCCAATATGCACAGAGTTAAAGTTTAAGCTTGTTTTGCTTAACGACACCACTACAACACATTAATTTATTCAGCATCGGCTATTGGATGTCAAACATTTGGTAATGCTGACAGTCTTAAAAGGAACCCAAAACAGTTTTATATTAGTAGCAAGTCATCTTTTATATGCACCATTTCACAGACAGGATAGTACATACCACAGCCTTTGGTATACCAGTAGTGGTGCATTGGCTGGAACTGTAAATTGCTGAACATGCATTGTGATGCACATATATACATGTAACTCAGTGGCGGATTCAGAAAATCCATTTAGAGGGGGCCCCCAATGATATGAGGTGGAATGCCAAGGGAACTTTGGGGGAGGTTTGGAAGGGGATTATAAAAAAAATGAAAATTAATATATAATAAACATATAACTGTTGCCAAATTTAGGGTGGGCAGGCTCCTGGGACCGCTAGATCCACCTCTACAACACTAAACAATGTTTTAATGGTCTGGAACTTTCAGCTTGTAAGAAAATGAGCGAAACATAAAAATCTAACTAACACTGAAACTGAACTCAAACTCAAAAGTCGATGTAGAAATAATACATATATCTTGCCTTTTGACTTTGCCAAGGCGAGACAATTACCACAGTTAACCACATTTAAAAACATGTCTGCTATTCTTTCAGCATGTAGCACTTTGATTCCGGTTTCAATTTTTTTTTAAATTACAGCACGCAAAACTGATACGTGCGTGCACTAATCTACATCAATTTCACAGGAATGATCAGTTTGATTAAACTAACAGTTTGTTCCCCATGCCTGTAATCGAACAATTATACGTGCAATTCACACAGAAAAATAACACATTATATCAGATAAATAGTACTTGACATACAACACAAGTCAAAAAAACAAGTCTGACACATTCGAGTGTTTCAGTTTGATCAGAATAATTCCAGGGCTTCTAGAATTTTTATAAAATCCACTAGCCATGGGATCAGTTATTTTAAAAATTTACTAGCCACGATTAAAAATGCACTAGCCCTACTTTACTTTAATTTAATACAATTTTACTAAATAATAGTAATAATCAGATATGTCGCCTAAAGATAGAGATAGAACTTAAAAACACTAACATTGTGGGGTTGGGGTGGGGGCAGGATATTAATATTTACAAAATAGACTGCAATGTTTTACCTTTTTCTTTTTTTTTCACTAGCTGTCGGGCATGGCAATAGTAGTTATTTACTAGCCCGACATTGAATATCACTAGCCATGGGAGTGGGGCTACCATAATCTAGAAGCCCTGGAATATAACAGTGTGTTTGTTGCACATTCCCAACAGCAAAATGTACATGTTGGCCACTTTGTGACACTTTGAATCTCTGAGAATTGAATAATTTGTCAAAACCATTTATACGTTATGACAAAATATATATTTTAGTAACCCTTTTTTTTTTTTTTTTTTAATGTAACCTATTTCAATGCTGTCCTAAACTTAATATGTGAATGGAAAATGGGTTAGGCAAAACTGGAGAAAACTTTAGGTGTTTTCTCTTTTATAGATGCATCCTCAACTTGTACGAGCAATGGGTGAACAAAATAATTGTCCGTGCAATTCCCAGAGGTTTGCACTCGGTAGTGTGTCAAATATTCAGTTCATTACAAGATCACTTGAAATCTCCCAAGACTGTAGGCACTGCTATGTAATCCTTCGATTTCCTCCTTCAACCCATCACATTAAATCTTTACGAAGTTGATCTGTCCTTGACACGACCGTGACCAAGTTTTACACAAGTAGTCACGACACAGATCACCAGACACTTCAGAGTTTGTTTTTCTAAACAAAAACTTTCATCAAGATTGTGTCGCATTTGTTTTGATCTTGCCAAACGCCTCTTTTAACAATGTTAGAACATCACTGGGGGTTTCGGCATCATTAACTGGAAAGAAAACAACAACACACCTTGTGAAACATTCATACACAAGCAAAACAACAAGGTGACTATGGAAATAAATAAAAAAAGATAGAAATATTTGTTTAGCAAAATTTAAACTATGGCTATTTGGTGTCTTAACAATTATATTAACAATTGATCATAGAGCGAAAGGGTGGAAGCCCAATGCTGCCATATGGGCTACTCTTACCGAAAACACCAGCAAGGATCATTTATATGCACTTTCTCATAGTCAGAACAGTACATACCATGACCTTTGATATCACTGGTTGGGATGGAGATTAAACCTGAGTCTATCATGGGTGATTGATCCTGCAACCCACTGAACCTCACAATGTCACCTACAACTCACTACACCCCACACAAGAACAATAACACTGCAATCTACTGACTATCGTCCTTGGTGGTGAGTAGTACACATAACCCTGCACTCAAGAGGGTTTGATCCTACAACTCACTACACCTCAGACAAGAACAATAACACTGCAATCTACTGATCATCGTCCTTGGTGGTGAGTAGTACACATAACCCTGCACTCAGAGGGTTTGATCCTACAACTCACTACACCTCAGACAAGAACACTGCTATCTACTGACCATCATCCTTGGTGGTGAGTGGTACATATAACCCTGCACTAAGAGGGTTTGATCCTAAAACTCACTACACCTCAGACAAGAACACTGCAATCTACTGACCATCATTCTTGGTGGTGAGTGGTACACATAACCCTGCTCTAAGAGGGTTTGATCCTACAACTCACTACACCTAAGACAAGAACACTGCAATCTACTGACCATCATCCTTGGTGGTGAGTAGTACACATAACCCTGCACTCAGAGGGTTTGATCCTACAACTCACTACACCTCAGACAAGAACACTGCAATCTACTGACCATCATCCTTGGTGGTGAGTGGTACACATAACCCTGCACTAAGAGGGTTTGATCCTACAACTCACTGCACCTAAGACAAGAACACTGCAATCTACTGCCATCATCCTTGGTGGTGAGTAGTACACATAACCCTGCACTCAGAGGGTTTGATCCTACAACTCGCTACACCCCAGACAAGAACTATAACACTGCAATTTTGTATTGACCATCATCCTTGGTGGTGAGTAGTACACATAACCCTGCACTAAGAGGGTTTGATCCTACAACTCACTACACCCCAGACAAGAACTATAACACTGCAATCTACTGACCATCATCCTTGGTGGTGACGTCCTTCTCCAGCTTCAGCTTCTCCATCGCACACCTGTGCATCGCCTCCTCCACCGTTTCCTTGGTTACAAAGCGGATCACCGACACCTGTCTGAAGTATGGCAAGAGAAATGTTAATCATACATACTGATACACTTGCAAAAAGGTGTACAGGTTTTTGGCCAGTGAATCTAACAGTAACATGTAAAATAAATACCAAAAAAAAACGTTTAATAAAAAAACAAGGAAGAATATTTGTAACATTTGTTCTAGAATGAGAGTGGAAAAACCACAGCTGCCACAAAGACTACTCAAAGTAAAAAGCAGGAAGGGATAAGACAGCACATATCATGGCTTTTGATATACCAATTATCGGTTCTATGATCACTTTGGCAAAGAGCTAAATATTAATGTTAGACAGAACATATGTTTTGACCACAGATATCCTAGTAAAGAATGTTCAGGTCTGTTTATCAACACACCGAAACACATTTCATAGTTTGCACGTGCATCACGCAGTTTCCCCGTACACGTGCATGTGGTATCATTCTCGATTTTGACAATTTCCAGGAAGGTCCATTAATCACTGTGGAACATTATTTCTGTCAATCTTTTTCATTCTGTTGATTATACAGTTGTTATTGTTTGGTTTCAGTCTTTGTTTGAATTTGTGATTTACTGATAAAAAAACGTCAACTTTCAAATTTCACTACTGACCCCAATTGTCCTTCAAGATCTTTGGTGGTCATAAAACCTACTGTAATACTGAACTACCGGTTGTAATGTTTGCCCAAGTAATTCACTATTATCATATAACCATTCTCCACAGCTAATATATCTTACAATTTTGGCAATTGCAAATTCTTACTAGAGTTCCCCTACTTTTTTTGAAGAGTACATTGTGGTTTCAAATTTTGAAAAACAATAGAAAATTATTGCATTAGAAACAAATCTGACATTATTCAGTGGCCATGAAAAATGGCAAATAAAATGAGTGAAATCCCCCTCCAAAAAGAAAAAAGGCACAAAAAAAGAAGACAAACAACAAACAAACTAACTGTTTTGTTTCCAAAATACATGTACTTCATATTAAAGATGTTTTTAGTGAGTCTGTATAAGCAGTTAACCTTCTATTACACATTAATTTAATTTTTAATAAATCCAAATGAAACTTTTAAATAAATGTGGACCAAACATATATATGCCTTAAAGGAGGGGACTATTAAGGCATTTGGCCTGGTATGCATATTCAACGATATATAATGCACATTATTGCTTAATATCAACAAGTATAATCGTATAGTTAATTAATAAAACAGTTAAATGTGACGGCTATTATATATAACGGGCGCAGCCATTTTGTACCATCCCAGTGAACACGCCCTCTGGCGAGCTAGTGGTTACGTAATACCTAACGTGTCACGTCAGGAATTAGTCTTCGAACTGAAGAAACAAAACATACCTGATTTTTGCAGAGCATCACAATGTTCTGTAATAATAGCCATCCCAGTAATCCAACAACAATTATATATAATTTTTCAATACAAAATAAACCACCATAGTCAAAGTGTTGATATAACTGTATTATGTTTTGTACATAAATTAACCCATGTACTGAAATAATAATCGGAATGTTTTCTTGGTTAATTGGTCTTTTCTTTCCATGGCCTGTACCTGTGATTCCTGATTGGCAGGTGTATATTTAGACAGTCGCCCAGACACTGTGTCTAGACACACTAAAAAGACATGCCTCTTTTATTAAGATCACAAGGTATTGTCTGATAGCGGTGCGGACGCCCCTCAAATCGGAATGGTCATTATCACTTTATTACTGTAAGTAATTCTGTAAAACCCTTGATTAAGTAGACTTTCCCCATCTAAAATCACAAAACTGACCAATTACGTCGTCCCCCCCCCCCCCCCCCCCCCCAAAAGTGTCACATGGATATCGTGAGTGGTCGTTTTTGCTCGAATGTACCCTACCAATAGGCCTAATAATAGTTTATTATACTATCAAGTCATTTATGTTGTTTTACAAGTCAGGCTGATGAAAGCGAAGTACCTTGTCGTAAATTAGAGCGTTTGTTTACACTATACATAGAGGAGATGGACAGAGCTGACGTCACTTCTTCCCAAGCTATACCACCAGATGCCACAAAAACTAAACAAAATGGCTGCCCCCAGTTAGCAGGAATAATCATGTTTTTTATTAACTCTACAATTACGTGTTTTTCATTTGTTAAAGTGTCAGTACGTGTTGGTGGTCCAGGTATGCATCTTTCCAACACATAAGGCTCTTGTTTGAGTTGACCCTACCTTTAAAAGGAATATAATTTTACTCTGACGCCCCATTCCCCATGAACTGTTTTCCCATGATGGTACCTGGTCTGGCCGAGTCTGTGACACCGGTCCTCCGCCTGTTTGTCGTTGTACGGATTGAAGTCGATGTCATGCAGGATCACCACGTTGGCTGCCGTCAGGTTGATTCCCAAACCTCCGGCGCGAGTCGACAACAGAAAGATGAACAGGTCAGGGTCACTGTTGTAGTCGTCAATCAACTGGAGTCTGTGAACATAACAATTTATTACACACCTATTCAGTCTTACTATAGTGATAAAGACAATATTCAAACTGTGTGATAAATTTAGCTTTTATCGCACATATGTGCAATCTGGGCCGTAATTTGTTAATGGGAAATTCCCTTTTATTTTTACTGTATTAGCGACTTTTTATTACTGACGTCTTGATTTACAAAATATGTCACATCGTATTTGAGCTTTCTGATTCATTCCAGGCAATCTTCCACACTGCAGACAAGCAAGCAAACTCCACTGAACTACACATGTACATCCATACCTTTCATTGACAGGTGTGGAACCATCGAGTCGAAGATAGCGGTGAGATCGGTCTTTAAGATACAGCTCCAAAATATCCAACATCATCGTGAACTGGCTAAACAGGAGAACTCGGTCGCCCTGAAAACAGAGGTCACCAAATTCAATGTCTTCTAGTCAAAAAATTAATTAAAAAGTGCTCATCAGGATATTAATTCTTAAAAGGACATTCCTGAGTTTGCTGCAATTTTTAAGACATTATCGACTAATAGAGACTTTTTAACAATTGTAATTACATATCAAATATATTTTTTCTGCATAAAATGTTAGTGGCTGTATATTAAACGTGTTTCTGATCATTCTAATATTTGTACTAGGTTAAATTTCATTTTATTTCCTAAAATCCTGTTTGTGCTGCTTACAAATATTAAGACAACCAGAAACTCATACAGACACTGATATTCTAGACAAGAAAATATATTTAATATGTAAGTTTAATCGTACAAATATTTTATTAGTCAGAAACATCTTACAATGCAGCAAACTCAGGAATGTCCCTTTAAGAACTTTTCTTGGCAAGTTTATATTCAAATATACAGGCAAAACTCAATTTTAATTCATAGTTTAGTGGTTAAACCCTGCTATGCAAAAATTTTTTAAATAATGTATATAATCTCTTTACGTTACAGTTCTTGGAAGGTTGTTGTATATTAAATATTCATGAAGAAACCAGAATTTATTGCTGTGGGATTGCAAGGTAATACCAGAAGTATTTTGTTTAATGACAAATATCATAGTTTTTGTTACACATTTTCAAAAACAAGATACGTTCTAGACAAAACATATTAACTAAAATGAAAGACTGTGTGGCCTAAAACCAACCAGTCTCTTATTAGTTACCAAACAAGTATCAAAAGAATGTGTGTGCCAAGTGAAAAGAAATACTGCAAAAAATATTAAATGAATTTTAGGATCAACTATAACAGATAGCGACAAATTATTCATTAAGAAAGCATTGATATGTTCAGGAGAGTGGGCACTTGTGAACAATGACTGGTACCACTGTCTCTTATCTCATCAAATCATTTATCATTAGGCACAAAAATCAGTCTAATGAGCAACTGCGATCACTTGACATCTTTAACGTGCCTGATAAGCAGTTGCACCCATCTTCACACTCTAGCGTACACACCACACAAATGGACTGCGCACAAGTTTCTTAAGTTACAAGACCCTCTACTAATCATGGTACATAAATCTGTTACATTACACTGGTAACTTGTCATAATACTGGTGAATAATTAACAAATCTTACCCGCTCCTTCATCTCTTTTAATATTTTATCCAGCACTCGGAATTTTCCAGACTCGTTAATATGCGACTGATCCAGGCAGTAGCTACCAACATATCTCTGAAAAATAAAAAAACGGCAATGAAAAATGTAGTGCAATCACTTGTCCTGCCTAACTATGTATCACGAAAGGAAATATTTGTTCATAAAACCTCAGCACATTGTAATCTATAGCTCTATAATTGATCCCACGTTTGGGTCCAGATAGCAAGCGGAATCCGGCAATGAATGTATATGTTACTTATACCCGATGGCAGAAAGAGATATTTTACATGTGCTTTCACAAACATGACAGCAAATATGATGATCCTTTTTGATATGCCAGTCATGCACATTGGTTGGGATAGAGGTAGGATCTTGTTCAGTTGATATTCAGGACTAACTCTGGGTCAGTAGAAAATTTCACCAGATTATCTACTAAACATCAAAAATTGCACAAACCCAGATTTTTTTTTTTTTAAATATCAATTATTTCACAAAATTAAAATAAAATTCGCCAATTGTTCGCCAATTCGTAGTTGGTGAATTTGGCGAGTGCCACAGCTAGCCCTGATATTATAATAGTGCTTGTATGATGTGCTTTGGTCTTGGTGAAACCTCTTGGTGGACACATTCTCTGATTGAGTTTCTTCCTGTCCCAACCAGTGACCTATGACTGGTATATCATGGTATGTGATGTCCTGCCTGCAGGCAAAGGCATATAATAGATCCACTACTGCTAATGCAAAAAAGTACCAGGTTTCCTCTGAGAATAAATGCAAACATTTTCAAATGTCTGACATCCAGTAGCCGATGATTCATAAATCAATATGCTCTAGTGGTGTTGTTAAACAAAACAAACTCTGCTTGGGACAGAAGAACAACACAAGGATATGGCAAATGTTCAGTCTTCCTGAGCTACATGATGCCCCACTCTATCATCAAGTTTGATTATTACCTTGTAATACTGACACAACTTATGGATGTCAAAATCATTCAACACAGCCATGTCCTCTTGTATAAGATGTGGCAGTGCACCTCGGTCTCTGTGTGATGGCTCCTGATGGGAAAGAAAACCATTTAATTAATAGTTATGATAGCAGATACATAGGCAATAACTGGTTACTGTCTTTAAGATACCGGCTTTATCCTGCAAAGGTTAGAATGGCCATTCAACTTGAGCAGGATAAAGCCGGTATCATAAGACAGTAACCAGTTATTTCTTTTATCCTGCAATCTTACAGGAATATTCAGAAAATCATTATTTATTCCAGTTTTGTGTATGCAAATCGAGTATAGGTTTCTGCTGTATGATGTCATACAAGATGCATGACATCATTATTTGTAAGATGCTAGCTACATTCTGTCACATTAAAAAAGCGTTTCTAAACTCTAATTCATAAATAAATATACAAATTTTGTATTGTTATCGCAAAACTAAAAGTTATTTGTATTTACTGCACTTCAACAAATGATTTAATGAGTATGTTTATTGAAAATCTTCTCTGAAATACTAGAGTCGAGTCAGGCTTATGTCACGTGACCTATATTTTTGGTCAGTGACCGAAAATATAGAGATTTATCTAGTCATCATACCTTGCCAATGTATACAGTGATTGCTGGATAATATGTTTCATAAAAACAGGCCCAGATATTACTTTAACAGAGAAATCTTTAGCAAGTGATATTACTTCTTCAAGAAAATTGCAACAAAGATGTTTGTCAGTTTTTGGACATTGTAATAATTTCTGATGAGTAGGATGCGATGAAATTGCACTTACTTTTGCAATAGGGGTGATAAGGTTGTACTTGTATATCTTTGCGACAGTGGTTGATATGATTTATTACCGTAGCAATAAGTTTAAATATTTACATCAGTTTGCGATTGAGTGTAGAAGTTTCAGATGAGGAGGTGGTGATAACGTTTTTTGTCAGTTTGCAGTCAACATAATGGTTTCTGATGTGCAGGTCTTGATAACGTTTCAATGGAATGATAAGGTTGGAGCTACTTTTACTGTAAGGGTGAAATGGTTGTACCTACTTTTACTGTAAGGGTGAAATGGTTGTACCTACTTTTATGGTAAGGGTGAAATGGTTGTACCTACTTTTACTGTAAGGGTGAAATGGTTGTACCTACTTTTACTGTAAGGGTGAAATGGTTGTACCTACTTTTGCGATAAGTTTAGAGATTTATCTTACTTTGCAATCATTGTAGAGGTTTTAGATTAGCAGGGGTGATATATACAGAGATTTCTTTCAGTTTGTGGTCAGTGTAGTGGTTTTAGATTAGCAGGGGTGATATATATAGAGATTTCTTTCAGTTTGTGGTCAGTGTAGAGGTTTTAGATTAGCAGGGGTGATATATATAGAGATTTCTTTCAGTTTGTGGTCAGTGTAGTGGTTTTAGATTAGCAGGGGTGATATATATAGAGATTTCTTTCAGCTTGTGGTCAGTGTAGTGGTTTTAGATTAGCAGGGGTGATATATATATATATAGAGATTTCTTTCAGTTTGTGGTCAGTGTAGTGGTTTTAGATTAGCAGGGGTGATATATATATAGAGATTTCTTTCAGTTTGTGGTCGGTGTAGAGGTTTTAGATTAGCAGGAGTGATATATATAGAGATTTCTTTCAGTTTGTGGTCGGTGTAGGGGTTTTAGATTAGCAGGGGTGATATATATAGAGATTTCTTTCAGTTTGTGGTTGGTGTAGTGGTTTTAGATTAGCAGGGGTGATATATATAGAGATTTCTTTCAGTTTGTGGTCAGTGTAGTGGTTTTAGATTAGCAGGGGTGATATATATATAGAGATTTCTTTCAGTTTGTGGTCAGTGTAGTGGTTTTAGATGAGCAGGGGTGATATATATAGAGATTTCTTTCAGTTTGTGGTCAGTGTAGTGGTTTTGGATGAGCAGGGGTGATATATATAGAGATTTCTTTCAGTTTGTGGTCAGTGTAGGGGTTTTAGATTAGCAGGGGTGATATATATAGAGATTTCTTTCAGTTTGTGGTCAGTGTAGAGGTTTTAAATTAGCAGGGGTGATATATATAGAGATTTCTTTCAGTTTGTGGTCAGTGTAGAGGTTTTAGATTAGCAGGGGTGATATATATAGAGATTTCTTTCAGTTTGTGGTCAGTGTAGAGGTTTTGGATGAGCAGGGGTGGCATGTACTTCAGAGTTCGACAAATCCGCTAGCCCGACGCCCGTGGCTAGTGGTTTTTAAGTTCGGGCTAGTGAGAACCGCCCTCCTTATCGCTCGATCGTGGGGTTTTTGTGGTTTTTTGTTTTTCTCTCGGCTGAAATTTCGTTTAATAAATTTGATTGTAACATTTGTCATCGAATAATATCAACAACGCAATCAGTATATAATGATAATCCACTTAAACTAGGTCTGCAAACTGCAGTAACATGCTATCTCTACATCGCCACAGTTACAGCATGCATTGTTTACTTTTCCCTTTCAAGTTTCTGGCACAGGAAATAAGTTTAATGACATGCGTGTTTTGGTTGATTGGACACGTCACGTGGTAGTTAATCTCGCACATATGAACTTGGAAATCTCGCACTAAAGAACTTGGAAATCACCAATTGCGACAACAGGTTAATCTCAATCAAGTAAACCCCGGTCACACTTTGAATTTCAGTGTTTGTTTTATTTACCTGTTGTTTTCTAATTTTACACTTCGCTGACATGTGGTTATCGGCAATCAGGAAAACAATTTACTTTAATGGTAACGCACATGCAATGACTTTGCTTGACCTATTTGTGTATCGGTTTGGATAATGCGTCACAGCTGCCGATACAAGATAATACCTTTTTTGTTCATCAATTAACAACGGATTAGATGTCGCCGTTATATTCTTTTGATATCGGTCTGACACGGGATAATGCCCTGTATTTGAGCAATTGGCATCACCGTTCCTGGCGACATAAATAGTAGGGCCCTAAATGTATAACCCACTACCGAATACACTGAACCATCTATTACTGTGTGTCACACTGTCGTACCCTCATTTAAATTTAATTATTTTGATAGTGGGTTTAGATATCAACCATGAGGTTGCTCAATTATTTTTCTCCTGGGGGAGGGCAAACGCAAAAACGCGAATGACGATGGATCACACTTGACAAAAAACCAAACGTACAACACGACAAAAAACTGAAAGTTACAACATGATTTAAGTGTTTGTTTTATTTTACTGTTATACTCGTAAATGTGTAATGTTACAATTTTTTTTAATAAAAATCCAGTTATAATTGATCAGGAATTTGGGCTAGTGCTTTATCTTGGTGGGCTAGTGGTTTTTACAAACCCACTAGCCCTGTGGCTAGTGACTTTTCAAAATATTTGTCATACTCTGATGTACTTTAGCAATAAGTTTAGAAATTTCTGTCAGTTTGCAGTCAGTGCAGAGATTTTGGATGAGTGGAGTGGAGTGTGGTGGGTGATAAAGTTGTACCTACTTTGGCAATAAGTTTCAACACGTCAGTTTGCGGTCAGTGTAGAGGTTCCAGATGAGCAGGGGGATATAAATGATAAAATAGTACCTACTTTAGCAATAAGTTTAGAGATTTCCATCAGTTTGCGGTCCGTGTAGAGGTTCCGGATGAGCAGAGGGTGGTAAAGTTGTACCTACTTTAGCAATAAGTTTGGAGAATTCCGTCAGTTTGCGGTCCTTGTAGAGGTTCCGTATGAGCATGGGGTGATAAATGATAAAGTTGTACCTACTTTAGCAATAAGTTTAGAGATTTCCGTCAGTTTGCGGTCCGTGTAGAGGTTCCGGATGAGCAGGGGGTGGTAAAGTTGTACCTACTTTAGCAATAAGTTTGGAGATTTCCATCAGTTTGCAGTCCGTGTAGAGGTGCCGGATGAGCAGGGGGTGGTAAAGTTGTACCTACTTTAGCAATAAGTTTGGAGATTTCCATCAGTTTGCAGTCCGTGTAGAGGTTGGGGATGAGCAGGAGATGATAAAGTTGTACTTACTTTAGCAATAAGTTTGGAGATTTCCGTCAGTTTGCGGTCCGTGTAGAGGTTCCGTATGAGCAGGGGGTGGTTGGCCACCTTCCTGAGCTGCATGAACATGGCCATGCCGCCTGTCTTCATCTCATTCCCATTCTCCTCAAGCTGCTCGGAGAACTTCACCAACAGCGAGTCGTACAGCGCCTGCTGGGCGGGAATCATCACCACGCTCTCCATCCTCTCCACCTTCTTCGGAAGCTGCTCCATTACCTGGGTGTAAACAGAAGAGAAACAATTAGAGATATGTCCATGCAAAACTGATACCCCCTCCCACACACACACCTACATGACTCTTGTACCAGGGAAGATGATCTTAAAGGGACATTCCTGAGTTTGCTGCAAATTTTAAGATGTTACTGACTAACAGAATTTTTAATGATTGTATTTACATATAAAATAAATTTTTCTGCATAAAATATTAGTGACTGTATATTAAACATGTTTCTGATCGTTCTAATATTTGTACTAGGTTAAATTACATTTTATTTCCTAAAATATGCTTTTTTCATACATACAAAATTATTTGAAGACAAAATCCAGTTTGGGCTTCTTGTAAATATTAAGACAACCAGAAACACATTGAATATACAGACACTGATATTCTAAACAAGTTTAATCGTAGAAATATTTTATTAGTCAGAAACATCTTACATTGAAGCAAATTCAGGAATGTCCCTTTAACTTTATGCATACATTATTTACAATCAGAAAACCAAGTTTCCAATTTGTCATTTTGAACCCACATTGTTCAATGTCAAATTGTTAAAAAAAAAAAAGTTTGTTTTGTTTAACGTTATCACTAGAGCACATTGATTTATTAATAATCAGCTATTGGATGTCAAACATTTGGTAATTTTTTACATAAACCCGCTACATTTTTCCATTAGTAGCAAGGGATCTTTTATATACCATATACTTTGATATACCAGTCATGGGGCACCATACCAGACAGGATAGCACATACCATGTCAATGTAATGTTTTTTTCACAAGTTATGTTTGGACAAAAAGTAGAAAATCTAACTGTAATTAAAGGTACATGTAGGAGAGTAATTTATCGTAGTTGTTAACAATTTGGTTCAGACTTTTAAGTTCAAGGGCCATAACTCTATGAAAAACAAATTCTAAATTGCATTGAAAGTGACATTTTATCTGTAACAGTTAACTTTCATGATGAAGCTATGCAGCAAATTTCAGTTCAATAGGCATTGTGAATAAAAGTCTGGAAAATTAAAATGGAAAGACAGACAGACAGACAGACAGAGGGATGGAAACGTAACCTAGTCCCCTCCACCTGGGGGGATACATGCTTCCACTAAGTGAAGCCACACCCTAGAACTGTGGGTCACGAGCAACTGAAATGTTACAGGTCCCTACTGGGTTATAATTATTTTTCTTGTACTCAGTGGCTCCAAATGTAACAAGATAAATCAATTTTCTTGCATAAGGTATGGCCTGTGTCCTGTACTTTAAAAAAAAAAAAAAAAAAATTGTAATTGTTTTTCTAGGTTTTGTCATTTCAAACTTTGATTCATATCACAAAATTTTCAATATGGTTTCAAGTGAGTCAGGCATATACATTTGTAACTTTGGTTTATCACTGTACTAATCTGTTGTAATGATACATTACCAGCTTGTATATAATAAAACAAAATGCCAGATTCTCGATATAAATCAATAAGGTGTTTGCAAAAAGGGCTTGTAGTAGGGCTTGATGGATTGGTATTAGCCTCGAAACTGTCCTTATCATACTTTGCTTCATCAGCACCAAATTGTGCACTGCTGTCTATTTGTCTATCTTCATCTGGATGCACAATCCTTAACCAATAGCATACTCTATTAAATATCTTTTATTTTACACAGCAAACAATTGAACAATGCAATAAAACAGACAAAACAGGTGTCATCTTCTGTAATCTAAGCTTTAGTTTGAAGTGATTACCTCAGACTTCAATCTTCTCAGAACAAACGGCTGCATGATTCGCTTGGCATGTGCTATTCGCTCTTTTTCGTAGCGGCCCAGCTGTGGGTCCCCAGGTTTCTGCAACACAAGAAAATCAATACTGAAAACTATACATCACACTCAAATTTTTTGTTTGGCCTTTAAATTTTGACCAGACATGTCATTCTCAACTTGGGACTACTTTTCCCCAAATTCTGTCCACTTCAAACTTACCCACTCCCACTCATGCCCTGAATTAGTCTGGCAATGTCAGAGATGAAGTCTGGGATGGGTGTGCCTGAACCTTCATTGGATATGGGCATGTTAATAGAGTTCCCATATAATTTAATTTAAAAAAAAATAAAAAAATATTAAAAGATAATTTAAAAGTAAAAAATGTTGTAACAGCCAGACATATTTTAGACTATTTAATAACTGTGACCAGCACTGTTAAATAAATCTCCTTTCCTTTCGTTTGCCTGTCTAGTTAAGCTCTAGAGAATGCAACTGAGATGATGTTTATTCTGTGTTAACTTACTGCACTCATCATGGTGAAGATTCTCTTCAGATGTTCCGTCTTGCCCTGGAAGATGTCGGGCATCACGAACGCCAGTAAGGACATCAACTCCAACAGATTGTTCTGCAGCGGCGTTCCAGTCAGGAGCAGACGGCGCTCAGCCTACAAAACAAAACATGGTTAAAATACCTGACACATGACACACTCAACACACTTTAATTACAGTTATACAGCATCTGGGATTCAGACATGTAGTTAAGGACAGACTGACAAGGAGAGAGGAAACCTGCTGCTGCCACGTAATGGGCTACTCCTTCTTATTAGCAGCAAGGGATCTTTTATATACCACAGAACGAACAGTGCATGCCATGGTGCACTGGCTGTAATGAGAAATAGCCCAATGGGCCCACTGACAGGAATCGATCCCAGACTGACCGTGTATGAGACAAGCACTTTACTACTGGGCTACATCCTGCCCCTATAACTAATGGAAGGAAGGAAATGTTTTATATAACGACACACAACACATTTTATTTACGGTTACATGGCGCCGGACATATGGTTAAGGACCACACACAAATATTGAGAGAGGAAACCCGCTGTCACCACTTTATAGGCTACTCTTTTCAATTAGCAGCAAGGGATCTTTTATATGCACCATCCCACAGACAGGATAGTACACACCAGTTGTGGAGCACTGGCAAGAACGAAAAATAGCCCAATGGGCCCACCGACGGGAATCGATCCTTGATCGATCGTGCATCAGGCGAGCACTGTACCACTGAGCTACGTCCCGCCCCCTATCACGAAAGGATGCAATGTGATATAGATCAATGAGCCAAACAAAGGCGAAAAGATTGAATGAATAAACAAACAAATGTTTACCACTATCTGAGCTAATTTGGTGTCATTCAAAGGTACGTAAATAAAAGAATGGACCATTCACACAAATATATTATGCTAAATGTCAAACTGACTCACTGTAAGTTGTAACTATAATATGTATGTGATGGACAATCAGATGAATGCATGGATTAAAGGGACACACCCTACTTTCAACCCATGAAAATTAACACCAAGTTTAGTTAATTTAGAAACCTTTAGTACATCTGGATAAAGTTACAATTGAGTGAAACATGAGTCTGTGACTTTGAAATGGTGAAATACTCTCTAAAAATAGACTAAAACTCGACTCCATAACTGTTATTTCTCAGACGCAGGTGCGTTTTTCAAAATTTCAGAAATATATTTTATGATATTAAAAACACCAGGATGACCAGAAACACTTTGAATGCACGGAAATGGATAATCTAAACAATACAATCTAAGTAGAGTATGATTTCAGTTATCCAACATGGCTCCAACAGTCAAACATATGCCTTAGTGTTTAAAAACTAGGGTATGTCCCTTTAACAAACTCAAAACAATGCCTAATATTCCTAAGTGAAGGGACATGAATGTATAGAACTATAATTAAAACATTTTAATCCACTGTAAGAAAGAGAATATGTTTGTATGCATAGCTGTTTATGTACTTAATGTTACTTGACATATAAACACTTACTGAAATCTTCATCAGATTCTGAAATCTCAAAGACGCCATGTTTTTCAGCATATGTCCTTCATCAAAAATGGCGTAATGAAAGGGAGCCTTCTTGAACAGAGCTCGATCTTCAACACTTCCAGTAGCAATGGCATAACTACATATACAGTTAAAAAATCATGACAAGTAGCAATATACCAGCATATTGTCTGGTTAAAGTTTGGAGTCACCCAAACATTAAATAGAGACGTTAATAGGACTTGTGACAGGACTTGCTGTCATAAAATGTTGTTTTATCTCAACCATAAATTCATTTGATTTACTATAAGTGTACAAGGCACTACTGTACATGAAACATGTCACTAACAATACTACAATGTTATTAAGGTTCATGAGGATATTATAACATTTGTTTTAATTAAATTAAAGATGGACAATATATCGTTTGAAACCTGAATTTCCCTTTTCTTAAGACTTCTATTACAAAAACCACATAGATGTGTATTATGACTTACGTTGTAAGGACCACGTTGAAATGTACCGAGTTCTGATACATGATTCGTTGTCTGGCCAGGCGTCGCTCATCGGGTGAACCATAGTACACTATCACATTGAGAGCGGGGCACCATTTCTTCATCTCTCGTAACCAGTTCTCTGCATCAAAAAACAACTTAATATTATAACCCACGAAATGGGACACTCTAAATCTAAGACTGGCCCATAGGAACTGGGGGTGTGGTGGGAAGGGCATGTGCACTTGAGGACCCTACGTTTTACCGTGTTTCCCTTCTATATTTGGCATCTGCAATGTTGAATGATTGGTGTTTTGCCTTTAACTAAATGATGGAACAACAACAAAACCCCACTACTAGTCAGTCAGTAGAGTGCTCGCCTGAGTTGCGTGTGTTATCTGATCCAACCACCCCAGTGGACCCAGTTTTTGATAGGGTTTTTGCCTGTTCAAACAAGTTTATACTTAATTTGGGCATAATTTTGGGCACAGCATTTCTCATTTCAACTTTGGTGCAATCTAAAGCCCTGGTATATGATCCAATACAAATCAATGTATTAAGAACTGACCTATAGTTGAAGAAGGAACAATGATGACATGTGGTCCAGTGTCATTGTTTTCCAGTAGATGAGCAAGGAATGCAATAGCCTGGATTGTCTTCCCCAAGCCCTGAAAATAAGGTTAATATTTTAAAGAATTGATTTTATTCTTAACCATAATGAAAATATATCTGAAACAATGTGACTACATACCCTTTAATTTCCTTGAATGCATTTTTATAAATTTTAAAATGCATTGAGATGTACTTTCAAAAATACAATTGTAAGCCACATTTTACTAATCTAGAGAAACGTATTAAAACACATAAACTTAAAATGGAGCAACACTGATACTGCGGCCGTAAAGTAATGCCAAAATCTCGCCTTTTGGCTTCGTTAAAGGAAGAATGAATGTTCAATAACACCCCAGCACAAAAAATACATCGGCTATTGGGTGTCAAACTAATTTTAAAGGTAAATGCAACAATGAAGTGCCGATGCATTAAGAGGACACAACAAATTTAATTACCATTTCATCTGCAAGAATTCCATTCAGTTGTTGAGTGTGCATGATCTTCAACCAGTTTAGTCCAATCAGTTGATAAGGTTTCATGGTGAACCTAACAAAACAAATGTATTATAAAATTATTCTTAATTTGCACAAGTAACATTTTTTCTCGTTTGTTTCTAATAATAAAATTTTAAAGATCAATTTTATTATTATAAAATTATTATTGGTTTAAATCTATTTTATTAATTACATGTACTTTGGATTCTCAATAACAAGTAAAAAGAATTATTACTGCTTTTGCTTTCACTTAAAACCACACAAATAAAAACAATTATCAAGAAAAATATAAAACAAAGTTACTGTAATAACCTGTGAAAAATTACATTAAAGTCATTAACACTATTTTCCGAGGTACGTATCTTTTTACATAAAATGGATTTTTAAGTACTATAAACACCAGGACAACCAAAAACAATTAGATGTTCCAAACCTGATAACTGAAGCAAGATACTGTACGTGTAACGTGTCATTTAATGGACAAACAAAAAGCTGCAATAGTCCAATATATTTGACGCTGCCTAATAACCAGGGTCAGTGCCTTTAACTCTTAATGTCTTACTCAGCATTAAGCAGGCTTGGCTGTTTGTTGATATGGCAGGCGTTCAGCGAGCTTGTGCTGTTTGTGATAGAAGAAACGACCGTCTCCATCTCTTCGGCGATCCTCTGGCACCGTTTCATCAGCTTTATCACCAGGTTACGAGACTGGATGGCATCCTTGCAGCCGGTGATTAGATTAGACGACAACGATTTCGTCGAATCAAACTTCTTTATCTAAATTAACAAGAAATTACAAGAATACCACTGAATTAAGAATCTCACCCACCAAAACCGTATTTGGAGTCACTGATCGCTGCATCCAAAGATGTTCATCTCAATGCATAAAAAAACTGAACAAAAACTATCAAAATTTTAAAAATTAAAATAAGAAACTTAAATTAAAATTTTAATTTAATAAATTTCAATTTTGTTTATCATGCATTGAAAAGAACAGTCATAGATGTAATTATAAACCAAGCTTCATTGATGTAAACCAAGTTTCATTGATGTAGGAGTTATAGGTTGTGAGAAATGGAGCTAAACGAAAACACTTTAACATTGAGCTAAATGCAAAAAGTTGTTGCCATCCCCACTAGAAAGGTAATACCTATATCACTTCTTTTTATTTTGTAACTGTGAGATAAAAACTACGTTAGTATAACAGAAATTAAAATTAAATTGGACCAAAAATTAAAACTGCAACAGGTTCTTGAAAATTATAGGATTATTGTGAACTTTTCATGAAAGAATAACAATAGGAACAGTTTCCAGGTAGTACTAAAATTTGGAAGGAGACAATGTTTTATTTAATGATGCACTGAACAAATAATAATGCATGGATATATGGAGTCAGACCATATATGGTTAAGGACCACACAGAAGAAAGCTCTAGGAAACCCACTGCCACAATTCCACTGTTTTCAATTAGCAGAAGGAATCTTTTACATGCATGTTACTAGTATTACCATATTACATTAGTTATGGATTATGTGGGCTGGAATAGCCAATGGGGATCAATTCTGCATCAGGCAAGCATTTTACCACTGTGCTATGTTCCCATTAAAATGTGAAATTCTGGGAAACACAAAATGAGGAAATCATAAATGAAGTGCTGTTCGCCAGACAAATTTACTGAGTACGGAGTCTCATTCTTGACTTTCTTAACATGTGGTAACCACCTGGTGACCTGAACAGCATTCCTGACTTACTCTTTATGGATGTTATAGTGATACAAATTTAAAAAAAGATATATATCTAAAATTCAGGAACAAATGAATAGTATGTAATAAAAACAGGGGAGACAACTTACCAGCCCATCCCAGTTTTCGAACGGCCTGCAAGCCATGATGCACTCCGCCTTCTTCCTGGAGCAGCCTGGAACCGACATCAGTTCCTCAACAGTGGCCTCCCCGAAGAACGACAGAATCGCAGTTATCTGAGTACCACTCTGTTCTCCTTCCTGGTTAAAACAGCACCATACGTCATTACTCGGTGGTCTCACACACCACTACCAATTCACCTAATTCTAACCAACTTTATATTTCAAGTGGATCGGTTAACGCAAACCAATTATAAAAAACTGACCGATCACAAAATTCCAACTGATTAGCAACACTACCTTTCATAAATTCATTGTGTGGTTTTCAGTGAAATAAAGCAGTTATTTAAGCTTGCATATTTGTATACGGTTTGTTTTAATATCAAGTTGAGACGTGCAGGGTGTATATTATCAAATCAAATCCCATAGATGACAATTGTAACATCTGTGGCTAAAACTCCTACCTGCAATGTATCAATCGACATAAACACTACGGATATAAATACTACCAACCCCACAAGGCTACTTGGCACAGTGGTCCTAGATGAAATAAAATTGCATACATTCTTTGCCCAGATGAAGCTTCTTTTTTTGTTTTTACAATCAACACTCTCACATTTATCACTAATCACTATCACTAATCACAGGACTTGTGGTGTTAACTTCTCTTTCAAAAGTTTGGTGCACCTCGAACTTTGACCCAGCCGGAAGTTATTTGTTTTGGTACTACCTGTACTACCTGTACATGTATATTATTTTAATACCAAGTTGAGACTTACAAAACTGTCTTCACTGTCGTAATACTCGTCTTCATAGTCTTCATCTTCATCCGACAGATCTATATCCTTGTCTGCAATAAGCAAATATACACAAGGTGAGAAAAAACCCAGAGGAAACTGTTTGTAATAATATCCATGAACATTTTTTAAATGAAGGTTATTGTGTAATTAACATATACTCCCCACAAAAAATGAAAGAAACATAAGGTTGTTTTCCAAAAAAAAAATAGAACATACAAACAAGTTTTATTGCCAGCCCCTTGTTTACAATTAGAACAACACATGCCATGGGTAAACATGGGTTGTGTACATAAAAATAATAAAACAACATAATATAATACTTTAGGGTACTGGCTTGCAAACCCCACCTCAAATCCATCCCCACCCCCTCTCCATCCCCCCCTCCCCCCTCCCTCCCTCTCTCTCTCTCTCTCTCTCTCTCTCTCTCTCTCTCTCTCTCTCTCTCTCTCTCTCTCTCTCTCTCTCTCTCTCTCTCTCTCTCTCTCTCTCTCTCTCTCTCTCTCTCTCTCACTCTCACTATATATCTAATCAATGTAGCTATCCATTTATCTTTCTCTCACGCAAAAAACAAACAAACACACTTTCATCCTTTTCCATTCTATGAACGACGTACATAAATATTTAAAATACGCACATGATATATATATATATATACGCACACACACACACATATATATATATACACATACACACATACATACATATACATATGTATGTATTTATACATATGTATGTATTTACATTATTAATGCGTGGACCGCTGGGAACAAGACGAGGAAAGTTAAAAAAATTAGGTCTGTTCAAAGAGAGAATAATACACTGACCACTTGGTGAAGAATTTATTAAGATTGTTCTTACTAAGATAAATAAATTTTTCTACTTTATATCTTTGTTTACCTTCGTTTTGGAAGTGTATAATATTTAATTGGATCCTTTGCACTTTACATTTATATATAAAATATTTAGCTAATAATAGTAGCAGGTCAAAAACATTATTTGTTTTAATATTATCTTTACATCCAAATATCACTAGCTCAAGAGAAAGCTTTAAATTACATATATGCTTACCAGTATAACCAATTTAAATAATCATTCCAAAAGTTCTGAACAATTTTACATTCCCAAAATAAATGCACTATAGATTCTTTTCCTTCATGACAAAACGTACACGTTTCACTGTCAATTAATTTTAATTTATATGCAAAACTATTAGTAGTTAATATTCTATGAAGTATTCTATATTGGAACCATCTAAGTTTTATTTCTTGCATGGTTACAAATGGTTTTAAATAAATAGTGTGCCAATTAAGGTCTGAAATAAAATAATTTTGCCATTTTGATATTGCAGAATTTGGTTTTTCAGAAGTTACAAGTGTGTAATAATATAGTTTTGAGCCATTTCTGATAGAACAAAGTTTTCTTTGAACAGGAGAATCATCTAAAGGAATATTTGTTTCTATTATATTCAGTTTCGTCTTCCTACGGTAAGCCTTAAGTGAGTTAATAATAACTCCTTGATACTCTAAAAAAGATGCATTTAATTTGTATAAATTATTAAATGCTGTTAAAGTTAAAAAGTTGCCGTACTCATCAACAAGATCACAGATTTGAGATACACCTTTCCCAAGCCATTTCTTTTTTAAAAAAGATTTACTGTTAATTTTTATATTGGAATTATAAAAAATTGGCTCTGATAAAAAGTCTTCAAAAGATGAAACATTAATTAATAACGAGAAGTCACAGAATGCAATAATAGTCTTTCCAAAATAGATTTTTTACATGTTTTAAGCACAATTGGGGGAAATCATTACCAAATAGAGATATGTTACGGAGTTGTGGAAAACATGCAACATTTTGGATCTTTGGTTTCCAAATTTTCGTAGCCATGTAATTTTCAAAGCTTTAGCATAGTTAAATATGTCTATCATTCTGAGATCTCCCTCATTAACAGGTTTACACAAAGTTATTCTTTTTATCCTGTTTGGCTTTTGATTCCATACAAATTTAAATAATATCGTGTGCAATTCTTTCTGAAATGTTTCCGATGGATTTGGTAATGTTAGAAGTAGATAACTAAGCTTAGATATTAACAGAGATTTTATTATAGCTATTCTTCCAAGTGGTGTTAACAACCTTCACATCCATGTATTTATAATTTGTTTAATTTCAAATAGTTTAGAATTATAATTAAGTTTGGTCATTTCATTCAAGTCGGTACTAAAAATAATTCCAAGTGCTTTAAATGGAGGAGGATTCCATTTTAGATTACGGTAAGATTTTGTAAATATCGTATTGGACTATTCCTAAGAGAGCCAATATTGCAACTCCATGAGGTTGGCTATTATTACAATTACAAATGCATTCAAACCCCCACTCTGCACGAATAAACAGTTCTTTTTCTTTTGTAAAATGGGTGTCTTGAAGAAAGTAAACTGAGAACCGTTTTGACCGTAAATAATTAAAGACATCTTTTCTCTTTTTAACTCCCGCAAGTCCCCAGCAGTTCATTGAACAAACTGTAAACGATCTATCCATACTTAAGTATGCACACAGAATATAATAAAATACATAGCTTATATATGACAGTATACATCATTCTGCGTACATCATAATACAGTTGATCATTCCAACACAAGTACGTCAAACACAAACGGATTATAAGTACATGTACATACTTCAAAAGAACAAACTTCCTTAAAACGGCATTAAAACAAAAACGTTCACTCTCAAACACGCTACCTTGCTCATGCACACCACAACACATAAACCTAATATATAGAGGTGCGAGATTTTGACCCCAAGCCACCGGAGTTACATAATTATTTCTAGTACAGGTTCGATCAAGATCCAAACGTAACAGGGTAGTAGTAATAATATTAATAGTTGTAGTAGTAGTAGTTATAATAGTGATGATGATTACGACAGAGGTAATGGTGATGATGATGTAAATGCGACCGAAGAACTTAATATTTTATTAATTACACCAACAGAAAGAAGCAATGAAACACGAAAATAGTTGTAGCATATATTGACTGTAGCCTAAACCCCCCATTCACAGTATCATAAATTTAAGTATGTTGCCGATATTCAATCCCACATTACGTCACTGTATTGTATACCCTGCGCTCATTTACAGTGATTTAAATTTGGTCTCAAATACCAGATGTTCTCTTATTTCTTTCCATCAATATATGCTCATATTTGAAATTAATATTAACTACTACTACCCAATAATAATTTTTAAAACAAATGAATTAAGATATATCAATCTATTTTGGAGAAAGAAATATATGGAATAATAATTTTTAAAAAATAAAATAATAATAACAATAATAATAATAATAAATAAATAATTTTTTTAAAAAGGGAACAGAGTTATGCTCATTTAATACTAGCCAAGAGAAATATAAATAAATAATATATAAATAATAAATAAATAAATATTCGACTAAAGAATGACTAAATAAATTAATTAATTAGTCAATCAAGACACCAGCCAATCGATCAATCGATTATACCATATAGTATTGAATATGAGCTAGCAGGAACACACTCCCGTCAGGACAAATTATGTTCTCTTTGTATAAAAAAACAAACAATAAAAAACCGGGTAGTTATACATAAGTAAATAAATAATCAAATAAATAAATGAAACAAGAAAAGGCAAAAAGAACATAGTATTGGAAGTGTTCCCGGTTCTCATATTATACCGTATTAATAAATAAGTACATAGACCAATCAGTTATAGTTAACTAATTAATTATATAGATGTACAACACGGGATTATAAGAATATAATATATATCTAAAGAAAAAAAGTTATTGTTGATTTTATTAATGTTAAATATTGTTATGTTTAAAAACACATATACACAAATGGGAATTCACTCTACCCAAATCGGAGCCATATCCTTTTCGATACGAAAAAAAAAAAAAAAAAAAAAAAAAGCCACCTCACCTTCAATGTGACTAAAGGTTAAAACTAAAACTGCATAAATAGTAAGACTGAAATAGAAAAGGACATGACACTTAAAGTGTTCCCAGTCATTATATGAGTTTTCACTCAGTTTTGATTTATATGATAAAAAATAATAGCTTAAATAATAAAATTAATAATAATAATAATAAATAATAATAATAGTAATAATAATAATAATAATAATAGTATTTTAATTTTAAAATCAGCGTACTAATAGGTAAAAAGTTTAATAAATAAATGAAATGGATAACTAAATAATTATTATTAATACAATAATAACGTAACGTAACGTAACGTAACGTAACGTAACGTAACGTAACGTAACGTAACGTAACATAACATAACATAACATAACATAACATAACATAACATAAAACAAACAAACAAACAAACAAAATTAAATTAACTTAAATTAAATTAAGAGGAAGAAGAAGCAGCAGAAGAAGATGGTGACGAAACCTAGTACTAATAGTCTCTTATTTATACAGTTTTAGTCTTCAGTTTCGGAATCGTCATCAAAAGTAGTTTTTTCACATAAAAACTCAAACGGATCCACCCTTTTTATTTCCCCACTTTGTTTCATCTTTAGAAAAAAAATTGTGTCTCTTGTCCAAGCTGATTACACATCCTTGTGTTGCTGCAGCTGTTTTAAATATTCATGATTTTTTGCTGTCAGATCGTCACTAATACCCATACCAGTTCCTTTCAGTTTTCGGCATTGGTACAGTGCTTGATTCTTATGCAATCGAGATTTAAATTTCACAATAATCAGCCTTGCTTTATTCTTTGTGAATTTGCCAAGCGATGTGCAATGCTGATGTCGTGCTTACTTATCTGCACATCGATACCCACCAATGCTTCCAAAAAGCTGTCTAATGACTAAATGTAGGATCAGTAAATTTAAATCGACTGACAAAGTTCGATGAAAACGTTTGCTAACAGTTTTCAAAATTGGTCAAAAATGCTCAGGACCAATTCTTATCAGTAGAAACGGTCAAAGCATATTAGCAGGCTACAGTACACAAATTAGCAATAACATCACCTAGGTATAGATGGCCATTTAGAAGGTTTCAAGGCTATCTAAAAATTGTCATTTCATTTATTCTTACTTCCGTGCTTACATCCAATTAAGGTTCAACCACAACTATCTGTCCAGAGCCCCGTTCCACGAAGCGAACTTAGCCTTAAGATCAACATAAGTGCATAGGGTAGCAATGCGCTTAATTTAATCTTAGGGCTAAGATTGCTTCGTGGAACGAGGCCCTACACAGTAAGCAAGCAGTTAGTTGTTAGTGAGATAGAAGTCAGTTTAGTAGCCTTACACCTACCCGTTGAGTCGTAACTTGCTCTGGGTGGGACAGTACCTGGGTGAGATCTCAGTACCTACCAGCTTCAAGTCTGATGGCTTAACCACTACACCATTGAGGTCGGTCTAAAGGTTATCTGGGTAACCAAACTAACTGAAGGTCTATGGAGTAGCTAGATCAATACAACTGCAATGGTGTGTTCAACTAGAGTAGTGACCTGCTTTGAGAAACCAACCAGAGATTCCTGATTGACTTCATTGCTGGGTCATGTACTGTAAACCAGCAGACTGTATCAAAGCAGGGCTGCTAGAATTTTTATAAAATCCACTAGCCAATGAACCAGTGATTTTAATAATTTACTAGCCACGATGAAAAAAATTCACTAGCCCTACTTTACTTTAAAGTTAATAAACGTTTACTAAATAATAGTAATAATCAGATGTATGTCACCTAAAGAGGGAGATAGAGCTTAAAAACACTAATGTTGGGGTTGGGGAAGGATATTCATATACATGTATTTAAAATAGACTTAACTGCAACATTTGACCCCAAAAAGTCACTAGCCGTCGGGCATGGCAATAGCAGTTATTTACTAGCCCAACATTGAATATCACTAGCCTTGGGAGTGGGGCTACCATAATCTAGAAGCCCTGTAAAGACTTACATTTTTCCTTCTTAGCTTTCTTCTTTTTGACGTCTGCTTTCTGCGCCTTCTTCTCGGTGAGCAGCACCACCGCCTCCTCCGTGTTCCAGTTCTTCTCATCCAGGGCTTGGAGAAGATCCTGAATGTACAAAGAATGTCAGATCAAAGATAAGAACTATTTATTTAATGACTCATGAAGATCCTGAATATACAAGTAATGTGAGATCAAAGGTAACATACATTTATTTAAAGGGACAGATCCTAGTTTTTTAACACTACGGCATATTTTTCACCTAGACCTAGTTTCAACTCATAAAAATGGACACTAAGTTTGGTTAATTTACAAACCTGTAACAAATTTGGATACAACAGAGTGAAACAAGAGTCTGTGGCACTGAAATACCCTTAAAAATAGACTAAAACGTGACTCCATAACTGTTACCTCTCAGGCAAACATGAATTTTTAAAAATATGAAAAATGTTTCTTGTAGTATTAGAAACACCAGATGACCAGAAACACTTCGGTTGTACTGAAATGGATAACCTAAACATTAAAATATATGAAGTGTTTGATTTCAGTGAAACTAAACGGCTCTAATAGTAAAAATATGCCTTAGTGTTTAAAAACTAGGGTATGTCCCTTTAATGACACATGAAGATCTTGAATGTACAAGTAATGTGAGATCAAAGGAAAGATATGTCGGATCAAAAGTAAGAAATATTAAATAATTTAATTAATGACACACGAAGAATCTGAATGTACAAGTAATGTCAGATCAACAGTAAGATATATTTATTTAATGATACTTCAACACATTTTAAACTTTGGTATCTAGTATCTTATGGTAATTTCAACTCTTGTCCAAGAGAGACAGAACCAAGTGTTGCAAATCCTAACAAAAAGTATCAAGTGCTTCTGCTGTCATCAGACATGAATTTTGCTTAGCCAAGAAAAAGAAAAGTTAAAGCTTGTTTTGTTTAATGACACCACTAGAGCTAACTGATTTATTAATCAATGGCTATTGGATGTCAAACATTTGGTAATTTTGACATTTAGTCTTAGAGAGAAAAGCCGAAACATTTTTTCCATTAATAGCAAGGGATCTTTTATATGCACCATCCCACAGACCGTATGATACATACCATGGTGTTTGATATACCAGTCATGCTGCACTGGCTGGAATGAAAAATAGCCAAAGTGACCCACCTACGGGGATTTATCCCAAACCGACCGCACATCGAGTGCTTTATCATTGGGCTACGTAAACCAATCGTGAATCTTGAAAGCAGTTGGCCAATTTGATATATTTTCTCTATTTTACAGGGTTAGTATTTTCTCCCATCTCTAGACATGCAAGACAGGCATATTCCATGACGTCAGCCCACGCGGAATAAATCGGTCTTGCATGACCACGTGACTTCTATTGTTTGAGCTGATATTAACATTGGGTGACGTCACGTAAACAGCAAAATAACCCAAGAAATGCTTTTTATATTTCATAAAAACAAGGAAACCTGCTGTCGTAATGAAATTATACTATCATTTTCGGTTTATACTGAGCAAGCCTTGTCCCTGACAACAAATTATGTACCCTCGGGTGGAATAGCCCTGTCCAACATGGACAAATATGAAGGATTCTTTTAGTCTCACCTCTGTTTTGTGATCTGGAAAGGCATCATGTAAGAAGTTGATTCGTTCCTCCTTCGTCTCCATGTCCAGCTCTGTGGACTGTGTGTCAGTGTTTGTGTTTTCAACACTGTCGACACCGTCTTCCTCCTCACTCGAAGACACAAACTTGCGGATTCTTTTGAACTGTCGCTCCGAATCTTTTACCGAGTCTAGACCATTTGGTGCCTTTCGTTTCTTGTTGTTTTTGAAGGCTTTAAGCTCTAATGAGTAGAAAAAGTTTACTTTTCATTAATTAACAAAGATGAGGGTATTCCTTAGCTAAATCCACCTGTTACTAATTTTAATAAAATAAATGGCAATTTAAAAATATATTTGCTTAATCATTTTTAAAAACTAAAATAAAATATTCACTACTTTTTATAGAAAATGTTATTAATTTATTAAAAATAGTTAAAGAGAATCTTTTGTAAGTGATAGATAATTTAAAAATAGGTAAAGAGAATCTTTTGCAAGTGATAGATAATTTAAAACTAGGTAAAGATAATCTTTCGCAAGTGATAGATAATTTAAAAATAGGTAAAGAGAATCTTTTGCAAGTGATAGATAATTTAAAACTAGGTAAAGAGAATCTTTCGCAAGTGATAGAGAATTTAAAAATAGGTAAAGAGAATCTTTTGCAAGTGATAGATAATTTAAAAATAGGTAAAGAGAATCTTTTGCAAGTGATAGATAATTTAAAAGTAGGTAAAGAGAATCTTTCGCAAGTGATAGATAATTTAAAACTAGGTAAAGATAATCTTTCGCAAGTGATAGATAATTTAAAAATAGGTAAAGAGAATCTTTCGCAAGTGATAGATAATTTAAAAATAGGTAAAGAGAATCTTTTGCAAGTGATAGATAATTTAAAAATAGGTAAAGATAATCTTTTGCAAGTGATAGATAATTTAAAAATAGGTAAAGAGAATCTTTTGCAAGTGATAGAATCTTTTGCAAGTGATAGATAATTTAAAAATAGGTAAAGATAATCTTTTGCAAGTGATAGAATCTTTTGCAAGTGATAGATAATTTAAAAATAGGTAAAGATAATCTTTTGCAAGTGATAGAATCTTTTGCAAGTGATAGATAATTTAAAAATAGGTAAAGATAATCTTTCGCAAGTGATAGATAATTTAAAAATAGGTAAAGAGAATCTTTTGCAAGTGATAGATAATTTAAAACTAGGTAAAGAGAACCTTTCGCAAGTGATAGATAATTTAAAACTAGGTAAATAATTAAAAAATAGGTAAAGAGAATCTTTTGCAAGTGATAGATAATTTAAAAAAGAAAAGAAGAAAAGAAGATAACATAAAAGAACTTATGACAAAAACAAAAACATCAGTTTTGTACATTCAGTGACTGTAAAATTACCTATCCATAAAACATATAAATAAAATCAACAATACAGCTGTCTTAAACAGTTAAAGTCACTGATCAGTTTTTGAGGGAATTATCTCTTCCGTCTGAGATAAAATGCATTTGAACTTTGTTCTAGAAACACCACAATGACAACGAAATCATAGAATTTGCCAACATTGAGTTGTACATGTTAGTACTGTGTAGTTTAAAGATTTTAAAAAAAGAACCTGAAAATGTGCCTTTAAGAATATTATCCCCTTGACACCTTTATTAAAGCCTGACGCCATATAACCATAAATAAAATGTGTTGAGTGCGTCAAATAAACCATTTCCTTCCTTCCTCTCCTTCCTTTATTAAAGTATCCTGCAGTTAAAAAAGAATATATCACACTGTATTTTAAAAAAGGATATATCACACTGTATTTTAAAAAAGGATATATCACACTGTATTTTAAAAAAGCAAGAAAAAAGAAGAAGCTGATTGATGTACCACGATCAAAGGATCCACTCATCATAGTGGCGACCAGTGCATCCAAGTCTCCACCATACATCTCAAGACCCTGCTCCAACTCCAGCCTTGACCTTGAAGGATACAGCACCTTAAGGTCGCTGATCTTGCTGTCAAACTTAGCTTGGTCATATTCATCATCCGAATCCGATTCCGAATCACTATTCCCTATATTGTTCTCAACACTGCTGTTTATACTACTGCTACTGAGGGGCTCTCTGCGGAATCTAAAGAAAAGAAGAAAAGCATACCAGGAACTGTTCACAATTACAAAGTTATTCATGAGCATACAAACTAAACCTTTTGGGTATATTCTTCTAAAAGTGTACCAAAAAAATATAAATTTGTAAGGAATATTTTTATAAATATTTTAGTTTGTTTCAACTGCATTAACCCTGAGCATATATTAATTGTGAACATAGCCGTAAAGCAAGTCTCCATTTAATTTTTGTCACCAGTTTTGCATGAGGACCGATCTATCTCAACACACACAAGTTTCTCCCAAAACAAACAAGTACACCATGACTGGTAAATCAAACTTCAAAGGCTTTTTAAATTAAAAAGTATCTGTATAGTATTGCTTGCTATTTTTCGACAGGAGAAGCCTATATTACAGCAGAGGAATTATTAAATTGTTGGGGGTGGCGAATTGATGGGTTACTTTAAAAAGTTTTTAAAAAACAACAACATGATTAGATGGATTGAAGGCAAACACTTAACTGTTTTCAACCCACTACCCCACTTTTTTTTGGCTTGATTTGTATTATAATGATGCTAAATATGTAAGCACCTTTAAAAAATCCTGGGGAATGGCCCGACATAAAGCGTATTGTTAACCCTTTGAACCCTGAGCTCCTGAGATGAAAATCAGGAAAATCTAAAAATATGTATTTGTTTTTCAGCCACTAAAAATATTTTCTGTCATTAATTTATCAAAATAAAGGCTATTTGAAATAAATATGGACTTCCTTGTTATTTATCGCCAATATTATCTCTTGTGGTACTAGTCAAACCAGCAGTTTTTGTCCAGCTGTCCAATGCACATAAACTCCCCCTTTCGCCCCCTCTGACATCCACCCTGTCACTAGACGACTGCACATTGTTATCAATTTCAGTGTTATCAATATATCACTTTGTAAATCAATTCTGGATTGAAAATCACTTTCATTACTGTACGTTGTTGTACCTATTTCTTCACCATCGGAACTCAGTATCTCAGCAAAAATTGGTTGAACAGAGAACAATTTTTTTAACCATTATTTTGTACATTTTATACGTATCAAACAGGGAAACTTTCTTGGAAACACGGAAGTTACATTCACAGGAAGTGTGGACCGAAAATTAGATAAAACAGAGCCATTGATTTGTCGGGAAGTTGCCAAGCGATGTTGTTTATAAACAAAGACATGTGGCGGCCGGTTATCTTGCCACTGGGGTATTTGGAGTTTGACGTCACGAACGGATCTCCGGTCGCTCGGGTTCAAAGTAAATATGTTGATAACAATTGTATACATGTGATTAGTTTCCTATTAGTTTTATTGTAGTTTATTAATGATCTGTGATACTGTGGGAAGTAGATGTTCTATTAAATTACTGTATACGACATCTGTTGCTGGAGACGAGTGTTTAAAAAAAAATAATAATAATAATAAATTAACTGTAGTACTATAATACATAGTGTTTTCGCTGCTCCATTTAAGCGGGGCATTGCATTTTGCTGCCCTCCTTTCATGTTCTGTCCCCCTCTACTATTATTTTACAGCACCTATCTCCACTATTTCCAAATGCCCACTTTTTTCCACACAAAAATAGTCATCATTCTGCACACTGGACATCAAAGGAAACAAGTGTTGTGTGTACGAAAAAGCAATGAACAAAAAACGTCAGTGGCTTACGACAGTTACCGTAACGTAATTTAACAGTATATTTAACAACCTGTTTTGTCCCATATCTGTATCCATTTGTATGTTTGATACACGCAATAAAAGTTATATTTTATTTGAGTAATGAAAACATTTTATTTGTTATCAACTCGACAATCTCCGACTGAAAAGACACTTATATGGCGCCAAATGTGTCACATGATCAGACCGGTCATTCTGTCTTTTGTTTTCATTAATTATCATCAGATATTTTGTCCTCAATTGCAGATTTAATTGGTTGTAATTAATTAATTTTACTTTCTGTCATGTCTGTCATTCTATTTATTCAGCAATTCTTTATAAAATATTATAAACTTTTCATTTTTGGGAGGGGGGATATCACTGCTTTATAAAAACAACGGAAGTGGTAGTGTTTATAATTAAAATAATTTATCTTGGGTGCCAAATAATATAAACACCACCTTTCCAAAAACGAAACGATGAAGATGGAAATAAAATGAACAGAATTTTTTCTTAATCCCACATTAGTGGATCATTTTGCAAACATCTGTATTGTTTGACATATATCTTGAAATCCTTATTAAAATAATAATATTAAAACTTTGATCCGTCCAGTAAAACCGGAATTGCCTGTGAATGTTACACCGACAACTGTCACAACATGAGTCAGCTTGTAGTTTGTATCAACTTTTTTGTACCAAATAATGAGAGGAAAATAAGGAGTATGTCTTTCCACAAAGTCAACCAACCAACACACAACGATATATGGTAACCAAGCTTTGCTTGTTTCTTTTTTTTGTTTCAGTTGTTGTTGGGGGGGGGGGGGGGGGTTTAAGGGTGTGGTGCCATGCAGCCGCCCTCCTTTAATTTTTACCAAGCGAGAACACTGATAGGGCTTTTTCTTTTAGGGCAAGTGACTTTCTCAAACATTTGTCAAACACTATGTATATGCTCAGATGTGTGCATGGGCGGTGGGGTGGGGGGTTGAGAGGTCAAAAGGACCAACTCAAAGCAAATGTTAATATATTTTCTGAGGGAGCATGACTCGGACCACTAAAGACTTTGCTTGCCCTGCATAAATTTCTGCACACATGTCTGATGCTGTAGTTACATACACATACACACTTTTACTGTACTTTACAGATGTCTTCAAACTATACTGTAATACCTGTTTAGTCTGGACTTAAATGAACTACCACACTATAATACCTGTCTAGTCTGGACTTGAACTACCACACTATAATACCTGTCTAGTCTGGACTTAATTATATTGCCACACTGTAATACCTGTTTAGTCTGGACTTAATTATATTGCCACACTGTAATACCTGTTTAGTCTGGACTTAAATGAACTACCACACTGTAATACCTGTTTAGTCTGGACTTAATTGAACTACCACACTGTAATACCTGTTTAGTCTGGACTTAATTGAACTACCACACTGTAATACCTGTTTAGTCTGGGCTTAATTGAACTACCACACTGTAATACCTGTTTAGTCTGGACTTAATTGAACTACCACACTGTAATACCTGTTTGGTCTGGACTTAAATGAACTACCACACTGTAATACCTGTTTGGGCTGGACTTAATTGAACTACCACACTGTAATACCTGTTTAGTCTGGACTTAATGGAACTGTCACACTGTAATACCTGACCAGCCTCGGTGGCATCGTGGTTAAGTCATCGGACATAAGGCTGGTAGATACAGGGTTCGCAGCCCGGTACCGTCTCCCACCCAGAGCGAGTTTTAACGACTCGATGGGTAGGTGTAAGACCACTACACCCTCTTTTCTCTCACTAACCACTAACAACTATCAATTAACCCACTATCCTGGACAGATAGCCCAGATAACTGAGTTATGTTCCCAGGACAGCGTGCTTGAACTTTAATTGGATATAAGCATAAAAATAAGTTGAAATGAAATGAAATGTAATACCTGTTTAGTCTGGACTTAATTGAACTGGATCCATTGACTAAATTCTGTTTTCCTTTGCCTTTGGACAGCCATGGAGATGACCCAGTGGGCTTCACAGATTCTTCAGAATCTTGCAATACGAGTGGACGAATAACTTTAGGCCTTGGTCCGAACACCGGAGACCCGGGGCTCGACTGTTCACTGCCCAGTGGAGTCTCCGGGATTGTCGTCTGACTGTTTTCTGTAAACAGAAGTGTATAGTTAGTTTGAACATATATATTGGGTACATGTATACATACATGTACTATATCTGAACACATACCACTGACGTCCCAAACCGCTTTTGTACATGTATATTGTTCAGTTACGGTACATGATATAAAATATATTTCAATCAGTTAACGAAAAAAAATCAAGAAAGAAATGTTTTATTTAACGACGCACTCAACACATAGGCTACTCTTTTACAACAGGCAGCAAGGGATCTTTTATTTGCGCTTCCCACAGGCAGGATAGCACAAACCATGGCCTTTGTTGAACCAGTTATGGAGCACTGGTCGGTGCAAGTGGTTTACACCTACCCACTGAGCCTTGCGGAGCACTCACTCAGGGTTTGGAGTCAGTATCTGGATTAAAAACCCCATGCCTCGACTGGGATCCGAACCCAGTACCTACCAGCCTGTAGACCGATGGCTAACCACGACGACACCGAGGCCGGTGAAAAAAAATCAACAACATGGACGTAAAGCTAATCCATTTTTGTTAACAAAACTGTAACACCATACAGTGAACAGGAAAGGGTGGTAGTTTCTAACTGTTTTCAGGTGCATTTGGTAAAATAACCTCTCAACATATGTGACAAGTGGACCTGATATTGGTAATTTTAAGGAATTATAAACAAAAACAACTGTAAAATTAATGGTTAAAATTAGGGGTTTGTGAAGTTTTGTGTAAATTTAGATTCATACTTGTCTGAAATGTTCCCAAACTGTGAATAAAAAGCTCACAAATGAATGACAAGCAGATGACAACAAATAGGATGTTCATTCCTTGAACCATGCACAAGAAAAAAAAAACCGAACAGAGTTGGAAGCACAATGCAGTTAGGGACGATGATGATACATGTATGTATATATATATATATATATATATATATATATATATATATATATATATATATATATATATATGTACTATATTTTATGTATATAGGCTGCTTTATATTGTTATCATTTAATTATCAACCAAATTACTATAATACTATAGGGCTGGTGGTCTAATGTCGAGCATTTGTTAGCCGATGGCACTTCTTAGTCTTCTATTAAAAAAATGAATTGATACTCTAGAATTTGGAATAACTTATTGAAAATCGGAGGAAAACTTTTCAAAATCTTGATTAGTAATAATTCTAATCAGTTAAAAATTGATTAGCAACTGCTGTTTAATGTTTCGAAAAATATAGCGATCTCTGAAAGTTGTATAGCGAATCACAACACGATACTGAACAAAAAGTTCCCTGAAAATGTCTTAGTCAGCAGCAAGAAAAGTACCATCTTAACACCTGGTCAATTTAAAATGGTGAGTTTGCAAGATAAATATTGCACAAATGTGATGTGGCCAACTTGGTCACAATTATGTGAATATCTTCCAGTTCTATACACAGATATGAATTATGATTCCGACATCAAACTCAGTTCACGGCAGATGTTTCTGACTAACTTTTTATATATATCCCACAGTGTTTTAAAAAGATACCTTCTGAATCAGCAGCACTTTGGCCATTTTCTCCATGTACTGTACTGAATTTGTCAGTACCATTGCCATCCTCTTTATGTGGCTCAGGCGAAGTTGTCCCTCTTTTAACAAACCTATACTTTAGAAGTGTGTTCACTTGTGGTTTGGAGTTCATTGTAAACAAATACAATTCTTGAAAACCGTATTGATCTTCAAACTGTCGTCTGTAAACTAGTAAAATTAAAAGAGACTTCAAGTTACGTCTATGAAGGATAGAATTTGGACGAAAAAAAAAAGAGCAAACAATAAAAATATTTTCCAAGTTAATAATTAGACACACATTATCTAATTGGCATTTTGTCAGTGACCTAAAACGTCAAAACGAGCCTCTGAAAAACAATTTATGTTTAAATAAACGAGCGATTAATTAATGTTCAAATACGCAAAAAATTATTTTCCTCATGTTTGCCTCGGAAAAAAAGAGA